>NC_052096.1:1860000-2075000 GCF_015852505.1 Tachyglossus aculeatus | reverse complement strand
CAGGTTGTCCCACGGGGGGCTCGCAGTCTTCCACCCCATTTGACAGATGAGGGAACCGAGGCACAGAAAGTAGTGATGATAATAATGATGGGGCTTGTTGAGTGCTTACTATGTGCAAAGCACTGTTCTAAGCGATGATCGGGGTGTTCCCCATGGGGCTCACAGTTTTCAACCCCATTTGACAGATGAAGGAACCGAGGCACAGAAAGTAGTAATATTAAAGATGGTGCTTGTCGAGGAGTGCTTACTATGTGCGAAGCACTCTTCTAAGCGATGATCGGGTTGTCCCCCGTGGGGCTCACGGTCTTCAACCCCATTTAACAGATGAGGTAACTGAGGCACAGAAAGTAGTAATGATAATAATGATGGTGCTTGTCGAGTGCTTACTATGTGCGAAGCACTGTTCTAGGCGATGATCGGGTTGTCCCCTGTGGGGCTCACAGTCTTCATCCCCATTTGACAGATGAGGGAATTGAGGCCCAGAAAGTAGTAATGATAATAATGATGGTGCTTGTTGAGTGCTTACTACGTGCGAAGCACTGTTCTAAGCGATGATCGGGGTGTCCCCTGTGGGGCTCACAGTCTTCAGCCCCATTTGACAGATGAGGGAACCGAGGCACAGAAAGTAGTAATAATAATGATGGTACTTGTCGAGTGCTTACTACGTGCGAAGCACTGTTCTGAGCGATGATCGGGTTGTCCCCCGTGGGGCTCACAGTCTTCAACCCCATTTGACAGATGAGGGAACCGAGGCACGGAAAGTAGTAATGATAATAATGATGGGGCTTGTTGAGCGCATACTATGTGCGAAGCACTGTTCTAAGCGATGATCGGGTTGTCCCCCGTGAGGCTCACAGTCTTCAACCCCATTTGACAGATGAGGGAACTGAGGCACAGAAAGTAGTAATGATAATAATGATGGGGCTTGTTGAGTGCTAAATACGTGCGAAGCACTGTTCTGAGCGATGATCGGGTTGTCCCCCGTGAGGCTCACAGTCTTCAACCCCATTTGACAGATGAGGGAACCGAGGCACAGAAAGTAGTGATGATAATAATGGTGGGGCTTGTCGAGAGCTTACTATGTGCGAAGCACTGTTCTAAGCGCTGATTGGGTTGTCCCCCGTGGGGCTCACAGTCTTCAACCCCATTTGACAGATGAGGGAACTGAGGCACAGAAAGTAGTGATGATAATAATGACGGTGCTTGTCGAGTGCTTACTATGTGCGAAGCATTGTTCTGAGCGATGATCGGGTTGTCCCCCGTGGGGCTTACAGTCTTCAACCCCATTTGACAGATGAGGTAACTGAGGCACAGAAAGTAGTAACGATAATAATGATGGTGCTTGTTGAGTGCTTACTATATGCGAAGCTCTGTTCTGAGCAATGATCGATTTGTCCTCCGTGGGGCTCACAGTCTTCAACCCCATTTGACAGATGAGGGAACTGAGGCCCAGAAGGTAGTAATGATAATAATGATGGTGCTTGTTGAGTGCTTACTACGTGTGAAGCACTGTTCTAAGTGATGATCAGGTTGTCCCCCTTGGGGCTCACAGTCTTCATCCCCATTTGACAGATGAGGGAACTGAGGCACAGAAAGTAGTAATGATAATAATGATGGTGCTTGTCGAGGAGTGCTTACTATGTGCGAAGCACTGTTCTAAGCGCTGATCGGGTTGTCCCCTGTGGGGCTTACAGCCTTCATCCCCATTTTTATAGATGAGGGAACCGAGGCACCGAGAAGCGAAGTGACTTGCCCAAAGTCACACAGCGGACAAGTGGCGGAGCCGGGATCAGAACCCACGACCTCCGACTCCCACGCCCGGGCTCTTTCCACCGAGCCCCGCTGCTGATTACCCCGTGTAATAGACGTGCGCCCTATGGGCCGGGACCACGCTTCTTCACGGGCTCCATCCGAGGTGTAAAGGCGGGGTGGGAGCGGCGCTCAGTCCATCGCACACGGGTCCTGCCGCTCGTGGGGCAGGCCGAGCGCTGTGCTGAGCGCTGGGGCAGAGAAAAGAAAATCGGGCACCGCGGGGGGCTCGCAGCCTAAGGAGCGATGAATTAGAATCACCGTGGTATCTGTTAAGCGCTTACTATCCGCCGGGCGCCTTACTGAGCGACGGGGGTGGATCCGAGGAAATGGGGTAGCCGTCCCACGGCTTTCCTCCCCATTTAACGGATGAGGCAACTAAGGCCCAGAGAAGTGAAGTGACTTGCCCAGGGTCTCACAGCAGATAAGTGCCCGAGAAGCGGCGTGGCTCAGTGGACTGAGCCACTTCTAGACTGTAAGCCCACTGTTGGGTAGGGACCGTCTCTATATGTTGCCAATTTGTGCTTCCCAAGCGCTTAGTACAGTGCTCTGCGCACAGTAAGCGCTCAATAAATACGATTGATGATGGAAAGAGCCCGGGCTTTGGAGTCAGAGGTTGGGGGTTCAAATCCCGGCTCCACCAATTGCCAGCTGGGTGACTTTGGGCAAGTCACTTCACTTCTCTGGGCCTCAGTGACCTCATCTGTAAAATGGGGGTTAAGCTCTCCTGATCGCCTCGTAACCTCCCCAGCGCTTTGAACAGTGCTTTGCACATAGTAAGCGCTTAACAAATGCCGTCGTTATTATTATTATGGTGCCACGTGGGAGCAGGGTCACGATGGGTTCTGTGAACCGGTTTTTAAACGTTTGAGGAACGAGCCCATCAAGTCAGTCGTATTTATTGAGCGCTCACTATGTGCAGAGCGCTCCACTCAGCTCTTGGAGGAGCACAGAGCACCAGTTAACGGGAATGTTCGCCGCCCACAATGAGCTTACAGTCTAGAGGGGGGAAATGGGCATTGAAACCCCATTTTACAGTCGAGAAAACTTCAGGGAAGTGAAGGCCCTGGAATGTCAGTCATAAAGTCATTGTGTGCGTGTGTTGGATGAGCATCACACGTGTGTGTCTCTGGATGGGGTTGTGTGTGTGTGTGTTGGATGAGCATCACACGTGTGTGTCTCTGGATGGGGAGAGGGCACGCGCACGGACCCTTAACGATAATAATGGAGGATCGTGATGAAGCAGAGAAGCAGCGTGGCTCAGTGGAAAAGAGCCCGGGCTTTGGAGCCAGAGGTCGTGGGTTCAAATCCCGGCTCCGCCACTTGTCAGCTGTGTGACTTTGGGCGAGTCACTTCACTTCTCTGGGCCTCAGTTCCCCCATCTGTTAAATGGGGATTTAGACTGTGAGCCCCACGTGGGACAACCTGGTCACCTTGTAACCTCCCCAGCGCTTAGAACAGTGCTTTGCACATAGTAAGCGCTTAATAAATGCCATCATTATTATTATGTCCAGCCCACCTGTGTTGTACCTACCCCAGTGCATAGCTCACAGTGAGTGGTGCATAATACATACTTAATGGTGGTGACTGAGCCCCTTCCTTCCTCTCCCCCTCGTCCCCCTCTCCATCCCCCCATCTTACCTCCCTCCCTTCCCCACAGCACCTGTATATATGTTTGTACATATTTTTTTTACTCTATTTATTTATTTATGTAATTTATTTGTACATATCTATTCTATTTATTTTATTTTGTTAGTATGTTTGGTTTTGTTCTCTGTCTCCCCCTTCTAGACTGTGAGCCCACTGTTGGGTAGGGACTGTCTCTATATGTTGCCAATTTGTACTTCCCAAGTGCTTAGTACAGTGCTCTGCACATAGTAAGCGCTCAATAAATACGGTTGATGATGATGATGATGGTGTGTATTTGTTGAGCGTTGGAGCAGCCTGGCCTACTGAAAAGGACCTGGGCTTGAGAGCCAGAGGACCTGGATTCTCATCCCAGCTCTGCCACTTGTCTGCTGGGTGCCCTTGGGTGAGCCACTGGACGTCAGCACTCAGAACAGTGCTTGGCATCATCATCATCATCAATCGTATTTATTGAGCGCTTACTGTGTGCAGAGCACTGTACTAAGCGCTTGGGAAGTCCAAGTTGGCAACATCTAGAGACAGTCCCTACCCAACAGTGGGCTCACAGTCTAAAAGGGGGAGACAGACAACAAAACCAAACATACCAACAAAATAGATATGTACGCTCAACAAATGCCATTATTATTATTCCCTGAGCCTCGGTTTCCTCACCTGTAAAATGGGGATTAAGACTTGAAGACTGAGCCCCATGTGGGGCAGGGACTGCGTCCAACCCACTTATCTTGCGCTTAGTCCAGTGGCTGGCACATAGAAAGCACTTGACAAATACCACGGTTTTTATTCGGAACAGTTGTTTTTTTGTTTTTTTTTTTTTTTTAATGGCATTTATTAAGCACTTACTATGTGCAAAGCACTGTTCTAAGCGCTGGGGGAGATTACAAGGTGATCAGGTTGTCCCACGTGGGGCTCACAGTCTTCATCCCCATTTTCCAGATGAGGTCACTGAGGCGCAGAGAAGTGAAGTGACTTGTCCGAAGTCACACAGCTGACAATTGGCGGAGCCGGAATTTGAACCCGTGACCTTTACTTTACTTTAGTTTCCCAAGCGCTTAGTACAGTGCTTGGCAAATGGAAAAAGCGTTCACAAACACCACCGTCACTGTAACGATGATAACAATGACGATGACCACGGCGGCGGCAGGAGCATATCTATTCTATTTATTTTATTTTGTTAGTATGTTTGGTTTTGTTCTCTGTCTCCCCCTTTTAGACTGTGAGCCCGCTGTTGGGTAGGGACCGTCTCTCTATGTTGCCAACTTGTACTTCCCAAGCGCTTAGTACAGTGCTGTGCACATAGTAAGCGCTCAATAAATACGATTGATGATGATGATGCTAAAGTAGAACATGCTTCCCCGCATGTGCTGGTAGCGTGCCATCTCCCGCCTTAGAGGGGGGTTATTCATTCGTTCATTCATTCATTCAATCGTATTTATTGAGCGCTTACTGTGTGCAGAGCACTGTACTGAGCGCTTGGGAAGTACAAGTTGGCAACATATTAAGTTGGTGCCCGGGATCCCTGGGGCAGGTGGGGTCGGGTCGGTGCCACTACAGGGCAAAAGTGTCTCCTTTCCCAGCATGTCCTCTGGCACCCCTCTAGACGGGGCGACCTGGTCTGGCAGTGGGGTGGTCAATCAATCAATCAATCGTATTTATTGAGCGCTTACTGTGTGCAGAGCACTGTACTAAGCACTCGGGAAGTACATTTCTTGGGTGCCCCAAGGGCCTGGACCACAGGGCTGACCCACGTTGAGTGTGGCTGTGCGTCTGTGTATGTGACTGCCAGTCGGGTGACACAGCACGTGAATGTCTGTATCATCATCAGTCGTATTTATTGAGCGCTTACTGTGTGCGGAGCACTGTACTAAGCGCTTGGGAAGTACATTTCTTGGGTACCCCAGGGGCCTTGACCACAGGGGTGACCCGCATTGAGTGTGGCTGTGCGTCTGTGTATGTGACTGCCAGTCGGGTGACACAGCACGTGAATGTCTGTATCATCATCAATTGCATTTATTGAGCGCTTACTGTGTGCAGAGCACTGTACTAAGCGCTCGGGAAGTACATTTCTTGGGTGCCCCAGGGGCCTTGACCACTGGGCTGACCCACGTTGAGTATGGCTGTGCGTCTGTGTCACTGCCAGTCGGGTGACACAGCACGTGAATGTCTGTATCATCATCAATCGTATTTATTGAGCGCTTACTGTGTGCGGAGCACTGTACTAAGCGCTTGGGAAGTACATTTCTTGGGTGCCCCAGGGGCCTGGACCACAGGGGTGACCCACGTTGAGTGTGGCTGTGCGTCTGTGTATGTGACTGCCAGTCGGGTGACACAGCACGTGAATGTCTGTATCATCATCAATCGTATTTATTGAGCGCTTACTTTGTGCAGAGCACTGTACTAAGCACTTGGGAGGTACATTTGTTGGGTGCCCCAGGGGCCTGGACCACAGGGGTGACCCACGTTGAGTGTGTCTGTGTGTCTGTGTATGTGACTGCCAGTATCAGGACCGATGGGGTGTCTGTGAGCCCACTGTTTTAGACTGTTAGCCCACTGTTGGGTAGGGACTGTCTCTATGTGATGCCAATTTGCACTTCCCAAGCGCTTAGTACAGTGCTCTGCACATAGTAAGCGCTCAATAAATGCGATTGATTGATTGTGATGATTGTGTATGCGATGGGCCGTGTCAGCTAGTGTGACTGTGTGTCCCTGGTGGTCCTCGACGTGTTACCGTGTCAGCTAGTAGAGAAGCAGCGTGGCTCAGTGGAAAGAGCCCGGGCTTTGGAGTCAGAGGTCATGGGTTCAAATCCCGGCTCCGTCAACTGTCAGCTGTGTGACTTTGGGCAAGGCACTTCTCTGGGCCTCAGTTCCCTCATCTGTCAAATGGGGGTGAAGACTGTGAGCCCCCCGTGGGCCAACCTGATCACCCTGTAACCTCCCCAGCGCTTAGAACAGTGCTTTGCACATAGTAAGCGCTTAATAAATGCCATCATCATCAGCTAGTGTGCCGCTAGTGGTACTGGGCATGTTACCGTGTGAGCTGGTGTGTTACTGGTGGACCGGAGTGTGTAACCGTATCAGCTGGTGAGTCCGAGCCTGCCGTTGGTGATCCGGGGTGTGTGACTACATCAGGTTGTGGCCCTGACTCTGTCTGTGTGACCTTGGGCAAGTCACTTCTCCGTGCCTCAGTGACCTCATCTGTAAAATGGGGATTAAGACTGTGAGCCCCACGTGGGACAACCTGATCACCTTGCATCCCCTCCCAGCGCTTAGAACAGTGCTTGGCAAGTAGTAAGCGCTTAACAAATGCCATCATTATTATTATTATTATTATTACCGGTGATCTGGGGTGTGTTACCGTGTCAGCCGATGGTCTGGGGTGTGTTATTGTGTTGGCCGCTGTGTCTGTGTCCCGCTAGCGGCCCGGGGTGTGTTACCGTGTCAGCTAGCGTGTCCGAGTCTGTCACTGGTGGTCCGAGGTGTGGTACTGTGAGAAGCAGCGGTGGCTCAGTGGAAAGAGCCCGGGCTTTGGAGTCCGAGGGCGTGGGTTCAAATTCCGGCGCCGCCAGCTGTCAGCCACGTGACCCTGGGCAAGTCACTTCACTTCCCCGTGCCTCAGTTCCCTCATCTGTAAAATGGGGGTGAAGACCGTGAGCCCCCTGTGGGACAGCCTAATCACTTTGTATCCTCCCCAGCACTTAGAACAGTGCTTTGCACATAGTGAGCGCTTAATAAATGCCATTAGTATTATTACTGTGTCAGCTAGTGTGTCTAGGTCTGTCTGTAGAGAAACAGCATAGCTCAGTGGAAAGAGCCCCTGCTTTGGAGTCACAGGTCCTGGGTTCAAATTCCGGCTCCGCCACCTAGCTGTGTGGCCAACTTGTACTTCCCAAGCGCTTAGTACAGTGCTCTGCACACAGTAAGCGCTCAATAAATACGATTGATTGAATGAATGAATGGCTTTAGGCAAGTCACTTCACTTCTCTGTGCCTCAGTTCCGTCATCTGTCAAATGGGGATGAAGATTGTGAGCCCCCCCATGGGACAACCTGATCACCTTGTAACCTCCCCAGCACTTAGAACAGTGCTTTGCACATAGTGAGCGCTTAATACATACCATTATTATTATTACTGTGTCAGCTAGTGTGTCTAGGTCTGTCTCTAGAGAAGCAGCATAGCTCAGTGGAAAGAGCCCCTGCTTTGGAGTCACAGGTCATGGGTTCAAATCCCGGCTTCGCCACCTAGCTGTGTGGCCAACTTGTACTTCCCAAGCGCTTAGTACAGTGCTCTGCGCACAGTAAGCGCTCAATAAATACAATTGATTGAATGAATGAATGGCTTTAGGCAAGTCACTTCACTTCTCTGTGCCTCAGTTCCCTCATCTGTCAAATGGGGATGAAGATTGTGAGCCCCACCATGGGACAACCTGATCACCTTGTAACCTCCCCAGCGCTTAGAACAGTGCTTTGCACATAGTGAGCGCTTAATAAATGCCATTATTATTATTACTGTGTCAGCTAGTGTGTCTAGGTCGGTCTCTAGAGAAGCAGCATAGCTCAGTGGAAAGAGCCCCTGCTTTGGAGTCACAGGTCATGGGTTCAAATCCCGGCTCCGCCACCTAGCTGTGTGGCCAACTTGTACTTCCCAAGCGCTTAGTACAGTGCTCTGCGCACAGTAAGCGCTCAATAAATACGATTGATTGAATGAAAGAATGGCTTTAGGCAAGTCACTTCACTTCTCTGTGCCTCAGTTCCCTCATCTGTCAAATGGGGATGAAGATTGTGAGCCCCACCATGGGACAACCTGATCACCTTGTAACCTCCCCAGCACTTAGAACAGTGCTTTGCACATAGTGAGCGCTTAATACATACCATTATTATTATTACTGTGTCAGCTAGTGTGTCTAGGTCGGTCTCTAGAGAAGCAGCATAGCTCAGTGGAAAGAGCCCCTGCTTTGGAGTCACAGGTCATGGGTTCAAATCCCGGCTCCGCCACCTAGCTGTGTGGCCAACTTGTACTTCCCAAGCGCTTAGTACAGTGCTCTGCGCACAGTAAGCGCTCAATAAATACGATTGATTGAATGAAAGAATGGCTTTAGGCAAGTCACTTCACTTCTCTGTGCCTCAGTTCCCTCATCTGTCAAATGGGGATGAAGATTGTGAGCCCCACCATGGGACAACCTGATCACCTTGTAACCTCCCCAGCACTTAGAACAGTGCTTTGCACATAGTGAGCGCTTAATACATACCATTATTATTATTACTGTGTCAGCTAGTGTGTCTAGGTCTGTCTCTAGAGAAGCAGCATAGCTCAGTGGAAAGAGCCCCTGCTTTGGAGTCACAGGTCATGGGTTCAAATCCCGGCTCCGCCACCTAGCTGTGTGGCCAACTTGTACTTCCCAAGCGCTTAGTACAGTGCTCTGCGCACAGTAAGCGCTCAATAAATACGATTGATTGAATGAAAGAATGGCTTTAGGCAAGTCACTTCACTTCTCTGTGCCTCAGTTCCCTCATCTGTCAAATGGGGATGAAGATTGTGAGCCCCACCATGGGACAACCTGATCACCTTGTAACCTCCCCAGCACTTAGAACAGTGCTTTGCACATAGTGAGCGCTTAATACATACCATTATTATTATTACTGTGTCAGCTAGTGTGTCTAGGTCTGTCTCTAGAGAAGCAGCATAGCTCAGTGGAAAGAGCCCCTGCTTTGGAGTCACAGGTCATGGGTTCAAATCCCGGCTCCACCACCTAGCTGTGTGGCCAACTTGTACTTCCCAAGCGCTTAGTACAGTGCTCTGCGCACAGTAAGCGCTCAATAAATACGATTGATTGAATGAATGAATGGCTTTAGGCAAGTCACTTCACTTCTCTGTGCCTCAGTTCCCTCATCTGTCAAATGGGGATGAAGATTGTGAGCCCCCCCGTGGGCCAACCTGATCACCTTGTAACCTCCCCAGCGCTTAGAACTGTGCTTTGCACACAGTAAGCGCTTAATAAGTGCCATTATTATTGTTTTTACTGTTAATGTGTCAGCCAGTGTGTCCGAGTCCGTCGCTGGTGGTGCGGGGTGTGTTGCCGTGTCAGCGTGTCTGAGTCCGTCGCTGGCGGTCCTGGGTGTGTTGCCTGAATCGTGGCCAAATTGTTGCCAATTTGTACTTCCCAAGCTCTTAGTCCAGTGCTCTGCACATAGTAAGCGCTCAGTAAATACGATTGATGATTGATGGTCAATCATCATTGATCATTGAACATATAGAGACAGTAGGGACTGTCTCTATATGTTGCCAATTTGTACTTCCCAAGCTCTTAGTCCAATGCTCTGCACATAGTAAGCGCTCAGTAAATACGATTGATGATTGATGATCAATCATCATTGATCATTGAACATATAGAGACAGTAGGGACTGTCTCTATATGTTGCCAATTTGTACTTCCCAAGCGCTTAGTGCAGTGCTCTGCACACAGTAAGCGCTCAATAAATACGATTGATGATGATTGATGATGAATCGTGGGCCTGAACCTGCCGCTGAGTGAGCGCTCAATAAATACGATCGAATGAATGAATGAATGAATGAATGGTACCGGGGGAGCCCAGTATGTGTACGTCTGTGACGGGTGGTGCTGGGTGTGATAGTGTGTGTGTGTGTGTGTGTATGGGGGGGCTTTTAACGCCGTGAGTGTGTCTCCCTGGACGGTTGCGGATGGGCAGGGGTGAGGGTGCCCTCGGTGCCCGGTGCCCGGCTACCCCGGGGCGCTGAGCGTGGCCGGTCCCGTCCCCAGGCGCCGAACATGGAGCTGTGGTTGGGGTCGGGGGCCCTGGCGCCGCCTCCGCCCCCGCCGCTGCCGCTGCTCCTGCTGCTCCTGCTCCTGCTCCTGCTGCTGCTCCCGCTGCTGTTCCAGTGCAGTGCCACCTTCAAGTACTTCTGCAAGATGGCCTTCTACAACGGCTGGATCCTCTCCCTGGCCGTCCTCGCCGTGCCCATCTGCGCCCTGCGCGGCCGCAACGTGGAGAACATGAAGTGAGGCCCGGCCGCGGGGGCGGGCGAGACCGGGGACGAGCCTGGCGGCGGGGCGGGGCCGGAGCGGGGCGGAGGGCGAGGAGAGCCAGGAGAGAGGCCAGGCGGAGGAGAAGCCGCCGGGGACGGGCCCCGACACCCCTGGCTCTGCCCGCGCCCCGGCAGGATCCTGCGGGTGATGTTGCTGCACGTGAAGTACCTGTACGGGATCCGCCTGGAGGTGCGCGGCTCTGACAACTTCCCCCCGAGCCAGCCCTACGTCGTCGTCTCCAACCACCAGAGCTCCCTTGACCTGCTGGGTGAGTGCCCTCGCGCCCCGGGTGCCCCCCCGTGCCCCTCCCAGCCCCCCGCCCCGAGCCACCGGGCCGAGCTTCCCCACCCCGCGGCGGTCCCGTCGGTCCTGACCGCCCGCCCGGCCCGTCCCCTCCCCGCCACCCGCCGCCCCAGGGATGATGGAGGTGCTGCCAGGCCGCTGCGTGCCCATCGCCAAGCGGGAGCTGCTGTGGGCAGGGCCGGCGGGGCTGGCCTGCTGGCTGGCCGGCGTCATCTTCATCGACCGCAAGCGCACGGGGGACGCCATCAGCGTCATGGCCGAGGCGGCCCAGACTCTGCTCAGTGAGGACGTGAGTGCTCCCGGGCCCGCTGCCCTGCATCCGTATGTGTGTGTGTGTGTAGGCAACCCTCGGCGACTCCGAACCGGGGAGCGGGTATCCGTGTGCTTGCGTGTGTCTCTCTTCGTGCGCGGGCATGCGTGTCTTCGGAGCCGTGTGCCAGGGGTGGGCATCGTGTGTGTATGTCTGCCTCTGTGTGTCCCTCTTCGTGATCGGGTGCCAGAGGGCGGGTTCCGTGGCTGTTGTGTGTCTCGGTGTGTCCGTGTGCCAGGGGTGGGAACCGTATGCGTACCTTTGTGACCGGGTCTTAAGGGGTGGGTATCGCCTGTATTGGTCTCTTTGTGAGTGCGTGCCGGGGGGCGGGCACTGCTTGGTGATGTGTGTGTTTGTGTGAGACTGTGTGCTAGAGGGTGGATGCCATCTGTATGGATCTCTGTGAGTGCCATGGAGCGGGGATTGTGTACTCATCATCATCATCATCAATCGTATTTACTGAGCGCTTACTGTGTGCAGAGCACTGTACTAAGCGCTTGGGAAGTACAAATTGGCAACGTATAGAGACGGTCCCTACCCAGCAGTGGGCTCACAGCCTAAAAGGGGGAGACAGAGAACAAAACCAAACATACTAACAAAATAAAATAAATAGGATAGATATGTATAAATAAATAAATAAATAGAGTAATAAATATCTACAAACATATTTACATCTATCCAGGTGCTGTGGGGAAGGGAAGGAGGTAAGATGGGGGGGATGGAGAGGGAGACGAGGGGGAGAGGAAGGAAGGGGCTCAGTCTGTTAGTGTGTTTGGTTTTGTTTTCTGCCTCCCCCTTTTAGACTGTGAGCCCACTGTTGGGTAGGGACCGTCTCTAGATGTTGCCAACTTGTACTTCCCAAGCGCTTAGTACAGTGCTCTGCGCACAGTAAGCGCTCAATACATACGATTGATCGATTGGTTGATTGGGAAGGCCTCCTGGAGGAGGTGAGCTCTCAGTAGGGCTTTGAAGGGAGCCTGACCTCGGGCGAGTCACTTCACTTCTCTGGCAGGCACTGGGGGTGAGGGTGCAGGGGAGGGAGGGTCGGTTTTATACTGTCTTACGGGTGGGCATATCCCCTTCATCCGTGCCCTCCTGGAGGAGCCGGGAGGCCGGGGGCTTCTGGACTCTGCCCCCTCCTCTCCCCCCATCCCCGTCTGTCCCTCCGCCCGCGCCCCGCTGTGGGCCTGACTCAGGCCCCACTCTCCGTCTCCTCGCCTTTCCGGGCCCTCCTCGGCAGCTGGGCCTCCTTCCGCCCTTTCTCAGTCGGGAGTGATGACGGCTGGGGGCAAAGCGCTGGGCTGAGCCCTTGGGAGAGTGCGCCGGAGAAGAAAGAAGCAAGCCCTGCCGTCCAGGGGGAGAGAATGACACCGTGAAGGACAGAAGACGGGGAGGAAAAGAGCATAGAAGCTGAGAACTTCAGCGCTCCCTCAAGGAGCTGACGGTTGAATGGACAATACAGACAAGGGGAAAGCGCTCAGTACGGTACTTGGCACACAGTAAGCGCTCAGGCAGTACAGCTGAATGAAGTGGATGGGTGAAAAACATAAGTGCTTGAATAGTAGTAATTGTGGTGTCTAATAATGACGGTACTTGTTAAGCACTCACGTACGCGTCAAGCGCCGTTGTAAGCACCGGGGAAGATACGAGCTGACACGGTCCCTGTGCCACGCGGGGCTCCCGGACTGAATCCCCAGGTGACGGATGAGGGAACTGAGGCCCAGAGAAGCGAGGCGGTTTGCCCAGGGTCATGCGGAAGATCAGCGGTGGAGCCAGGATGAGAACCCAGGTCCTTCTGATTCCCGGGCCGGTGCTCAGAGTTTCTCAGTCAGAGCGGGCCAGGAGTGCTCAGTGTGTGTGAGGGAGAGGGAGAGAGTGTGTGTTTGGGTTTGTGTGTGATCCAGTGGTTCCCGGAGTTGGCAGGCTGGGTCCTGCCACCTCTAACAGAACAAACCAGAACCCCCCACCCCTTCGTGCCTCGCGGCACGCACTTCGCCCCGTGCTGCCACCTGCCCGCCCGCCCTCCTGGCCTGGGGCCCGGCAGGCACATGCCCGCCCGGGGCCAGACTCTGCCAGTGTCAGACGCCACGCCCACCCACGTTTCCATCGGCCCCCTCGGGGCACACGCTCCGGCCTGGCCCGCCGCCTCACCTCGCCTCTCAGCCCGCCCCCCCGCTTCCTCTGATCGGACCCTCCGGCCTCATCCCGCGTACGTCGTGCACTCGCGCTCTCTCCCTCTCTCTCTCCCTCCATCCCACCCAGACGTCTGGATGGGTCTCTCAGTGCATTTCCAGGTCTCTGGATGCATCTCTGGGCATCTTTGGATAGGTGACTGGGTGTTCGGGTTGGTCTCCGAGCCTATCTCTGGCTGTGTGTCTGGGTGTCTTCGGATGGGTGTCTCTGGGGGCGTCGCCTCGTGTATGGGGGCACTTCCAGGTGTGTGGGTGGGTGTCTGAGTGCAACTCTGGGTGTCCAAATGTGTCTCCGGATGTCTGGGTATGTCTTTGGTGTTTCTCTGGGTGTGTCTCTGGGCCTCCGGGAGCGTCTCTGGGTGTCCTGGAACGTGTCTGGGTGCATCTCTGAATGTCTTTGGATGGGTGTCTCTCTGGGTGTGTCTCTAGGTGCATCTCCGGGTGTCTGGGTGTATCTCTAAGTGTCTTCGGATGGGTGTCTCCCTGGGTGTGCCTCTGGGTCTCTGTCGTATGTGACTCTCCGGCTGACCGTGCCCCTCGTCTCTCCTTCCCTGCCCACCCCCACAGGTCCGGGTTTGGGTGTTCCCCGAAGGCACCAGGAACCACAATGGCTCCATGCTGCCTTTCAAACGTGGCGCCTTCCACCTTGCCGTGCAGGCCCAGGTCAGATCCTCGTCTTCCCGTTTCCTTCCCACCCCACCCCCCCCTTTTTTTTTAAAAAAAAATAGTATCTGTGAAACACTCACTCTATGCCAGGCACTGTACCAAGCGCTGAGGTGGGTACGAGCGAATCGGGTTGGCTACGGTCCCTATCCCACAAGACGCTTGCAGTCTTAATCCCCGTTTTACAGATGAAGGAACTGAGGCATAGAGCAGGGAAATAAGTTTCCCAAGGTCCCACAGCAGGCAAACGGTGGAGCTGGGATGAGAACCCAGGTACTTCTGACTCCCAGCCCCATAGTTTATCCGCCGGGCCACGCTGCCTCTCAGTCCCCGTTTTACAGATGAGGCATAGAGGAAGGGAAGTGACTTACCCAAGGTCACCCGGCAGGCAAGCGGCAGAGCATCCTGCGTACAGAGCACTGGGGAGAGTGCTGTAATCGATCGACCAGTGACGTTTCTCAAGCTCTTAGCACGCACGGAGCACTCCCCAAAGCGCTGGGGAGAATCCATCACTACAGAGTCCGTAGACGTGATTCCCGTCCCCAAGGAGCCAACCATCCGCGGGGGCAGAGTGGTTAGAGCCCACGCCTGGGAATCAGAAGGACCTGGGTTCTAATCCCGGCTCCGCCACTCACCTGCTGTGTGACCTTGGACAAGTCCCTTCACTTCTCTGGGCCTCAGATCTCCCCTCTGTAAAACGGGGGTGAAGACCGTGATCCCCACGGGAGACGGGGGCTGCGTCCGGCCCGACTGACTGGTATCTGCCCCAGCGCTTCGAACGGTCACCGGCCCAGAGTAAGCGCTTGACAAATACCACGGTTATTAGCGTCATCATCCTTGTTGTTACTCGAAAACCAGTTTGAGTGGAGTTACAACAGTGCCTGCTCTCAGGGAGCTTAAAGTCTGTCGGAAGAAGAGCCAGCGAAAGAGAGCGAGAAGGAGAGGCCAGAGAGGTAGGAAGAGAACAAGGAGGAGGTGATCGGCAGCCAGGCTAAGATAGATAGGGTTTCCCTGGGGAGGGGAGGGAAGGGCCGGCAGGGTGAGTGTGAGCCCAGTTATCTGGAAAGGTAATAATAATAATAATAATAATGGCATTTATTAAGTGCTTACTATGTGCAAAGCACCGTTCTAAGCACTGGGGGATACAAGGTGATCAGGTTATCCCATGTGGGGCTCGCAGTCTTAATCCCATCTTACAGATGAGGTAACCGAGGCACAGAGAAGTTAAGCGGCTTGCCCAAGGCCCCACAGCTGACAAGTGGTGGAGCCGGGACTCGAACCCATGACCTCTGACTCCAAAGCCCGTGCTCTTTCCACTGAGCCACGCTGCTTCTCCCTTCCCCCCTTGTTGAAGGTCCACTGAAGCTTTATGGAAGGCCCGTCTCCTCCAAGAGGCCTTCCCTGATTAAGCCCTCCTTTCCTCTTCTCCCACTCCCTGCCTCGCTCCCTTTACTCATCCCCGCTCCCAGCCCCACAGCACTCAAGTCCATCTCCGTCATTTATTTCTACAAACGTCTGTCTCCCCCCGCTAGACTGTAAGCTCATTGTGGGCAGGGAATGTGTCTTTGACCTTGCTATGGCGTCCTCTCCCAAACGCTTCCTTAGTAGAGTGCTCTGCACACCATAATCACTGTGATTATGGTGATTTAGATTTAGATATGTGATTTAGACTGTGAGCCCATTGTTGGGTAGGGACTGTCTCTATATGTTGCCAACTTGTACTTCCCAAGCGCTTAGTACAGTGCTCTGCACACAGTAAGCGCTCAATAAATACGATTGATGATGATAATCACTTGGCAATTAGGATTGGCCGCCTGACTGACCGAGACCGGAGATCCGCCGTTGACCGTCGGAAGGAGCGGAAACCCGACTGAAGAGGCCTGAGGCGGGCCTCGGGGTCCATCAGTAAATCGGTCGTGTTTATTGAGCGCTTACGTGCGGTGCACTGAACTGAGCGCTTGAGAGGACAACACGACAGTAAAACAGAGACACACTCCGCTGCCCGCATCATTTTTCGGCCAAAACGTTCAGGCCGTATTTCCCCACTCCTCAGAAAACTCCAGTGGTTGCCCAGCCCCGTCCGCCTCAGACAGAAACTCCCTCACCATCGCTTTAAAGCCTTCCGCCACCTCGCCCCTTTTTACTACAGCCCATCCCACAAACTTCGCTCCTCTTATGCCAACCTTCTCACTCTCCCTCCATCGTGTTCCACCTTTTCGGGGAAACGTGGACCCTCCCTCTCCCCCCCCCCCAGAGACCGAGTGGACCCTTAGGGAAGATAGAAGGGCCGGAGTGAGTGGTTTTGGAAAGTGAGAGAGATGAGTCAATCAATCAATCAATCAATCGTATTTATTGAGCGCTTACTATGTGCAGAGCACTGTACTAAGCGCTTGGGAAGTACAAATTGGCAACACATAGAGACAGTCCCTACCCAACAGTGGGCTCACAGTCTAAAAGACTCACAGTCTAAAAGAGTCGGGACGGTTGGATTTGGAAACAGGAAGGAACCCTCTCCTTTTATGAGAAAATGGTATGAAGGGCTTACCGTGTCCAGGTACTGGGGTAGAGCCAAGCTATCCGGTTTGGACGCCGTCTCTGCCCCGCGTGGGGCTCCCTGTCTTCATCCCCGTTTTGCAGATGAGGAAACTGAGGCCCAGAGAAAGGAAGTGACTTGCGCAAGGTCACACAGCAGAGAGTCAGGGAGGTGAGGCCGGGGGGTGGGGGTGGGGGGCTGTCGTTGACAGAACGGAAATCCTCAAGAGCGAGGCCTCCAAAGTCGGTGTCGTGGAGGTCGAGGGGTGGGGTTACGGGCGACTTCCAGCGGGAGTAAGTTGTCCGGAATAGCCGATGGGCTGTGGGGGGGGCGTGGAGATTCCCCCCCCCACCCCAGTTCCAAGATAGCAAGCTTCCCTTGGTCCCATTGGAGCCGATCCCCTCCCCACCCCCGATTTGCCGAGCTGGTTGAGGGGGCCCTGCCACCAGGCCTGGGGGTGGTCACGGTCCCCTCCCCACCCGCAGGTCCCCATCGTTCCCATCGTCATGTCCTCCTACCGAGACTTCTACTCCAAGAAGGAGCGGCGTTTCACCACCGGTGAGTCGGGGGGGTCCTGGGGGTGTGGGGAGAGCCCCGAGATTCAGGGTTCGGAGAGGTGAGAAATGGGGGAAAGAGGGCAGAGCCAAGCGAGAAACAATCAAACCGTGGGTCGATCGATCACTGGCATTTGTAGAGGGCTAACTGTGTGCAGGGCCTTAGGAGAACTGAGTAGGGTTGGAGACGGGGCGAGGCCAGGGGCTGGGAAATCAGAACTGTGGTTTGTTAAGCGCTCGCTATGGGCCGGGCACTGCACTAAACACTGGGGTAAACGATAATCACCCTGTCCCACTCGCGGCTTACAGTCTAAGGGGTGGGAGAACGGGGATCAATTCCCCGTTTTACAGAGAGAAGTGACTTGCCTGAAGTCATCCAACAGGCAAGGGACAGAGGCAGGATTAGAACCCAGGTCCCTGGGCTCTTTCGGCCAGACCACGCTGCTTCTCGTGGGGGGGTGTAGGGGTCAGCTGGGGATTGGGGTTTGAGACAACTGCTTGGGGTCCCTGGATTTCAGGAGGCCCTTCCTGGCCCCGGGAAGCGGTCCCCACCTTCGTTGTGTGGGTGTCCCTGTCCCCCCTGCCCCTGACCTGGGACAGGTGAAGCTTCTGGGTGGGTGGGCTCCTTATTTGTATTTTCTAAGTGGTAGTGGTGGCGTTTTCTGCGTGCCCCCTCTCTGCAAGGCACCGTACTAAGCACTTGGGTTGCCCAAGACACGTCCCGTGCCCTCGAGGAGCCGGCACCGAAACGGGGGGAGGCTGGCCCAAATATTTACCAAGAGTGGAATCGGAATCGTTGCGTGTACAATGAAATTTCCACCCATGAGGAGGTGGGAGGGGACCGGGTGGACCCTGCCTGGGGCACCAGCGATTTGTGGTGGGATTGTAAAAGGAGCATTCTCCGGGGGCAGCCCCCTTCTGCCCCTCTGTCTCCCTGGCTCATGCACTCTTTCTCTTCCTCCCTGCTCTCTCCGTTTCTCTCCGTCTCCACTCACTTGTACCAGCATTTCTTAAGGACTTACTGTGTGCAGAGCACTGTACTAAGCATCAGGAGAGAATCCACAGGTGGGGCCGCAGTCTGAGAGCGGAAGCCGTCCCGGTGTGGTGGGAGGAGGAAGGAGAATGGCCAGGGAGCCCAGGGGGAGACCACGGGGCCGAGGGCGGCGGGCCGGGCCCGACAGCCTCTCTCTCCCCCCAGGGACGTGCCGGGTGCGGGTCCTGCCGCCGGTGAGCACCCGAGGCCTGGGCCCGGAAGAGGTGCCCAAGCTGACGGAGGAGGTGCGCGCCTCCATGCTTCGCGTCTTCCAGGAGATCTCCGCCACCAGCAGCCGGGGGGACCCCGAGGAGACCAGCGCGCCCGGCCAGGCCAAGCTCTGAGCTCCCTTCTTCCCCGTCCCCCACCCGCCGCCGGCCTTGGACTCTGGGACTCACCTCCTCCTCCTCCTCCTCCTCCTCCTCCTCCTCCTCCTCCTCTCCGATCCCTTCCCCCCGCAGTCCTCCTGGCTCCTTCCAGCCCCCCACGCCACCCCAGTCTTCCCCAGTTCTCCTCTCCCACCCCACCCCACTGCACCCCTCCCCAGGACTTGCCAGCGATGGTACAGTTTTCACTCCAGCCCTCCCCACCTTCTCGGGGGAACACTCCCCTCCCCCCTGACGAGGGCGCGTGAACCCTCGGGTCCAACCTCCGGGACGCGGGGTGTGGAACCATCCACTCCCCTCCCCGCCTTCTTGGGGGAACACTCCCCGCCGCCCAGCCAGGGCACATGGACTCACTCGCCCGACCCTGGGGTCCAACCTGCCGCTCGCAGGGTGTGGAGCCTCCCGTTGCCCTCCCCGCTTTCTTGGGGGATCGCTCCACCTTCCCACCCAAGGGCGCGTGGACTCGCCCGTCCCTGGGGTCCAACCCACTGCTGTTGTCCACTCCGCCCCACCTCGCTCCTCATCCGCTACTCCCTCCGCCCCACGGATTCAGGTGGGCTCATCTGGTTCCCGAGGGTGGGGCTCGGACGCCCCTTAGCCCCCGTCCGTCCCTCCCCACCCGCCCCCCCGCCGAACTGTGGACTGAGGCGGACCCTTCCAACCCCTTCGCCGACCATTCCAGTCCTTCCTGCCCTCAGTCCGTGTGGATGGGCCCGGACGCGTGGACCGGACTCCGCAGTCCGTTCGCCTCGACCTCCTCCCTCCCCTCCCGTGGGTCCAAGCGGTCGGGTCCGACCCCCCAGACCCCAATTCCTTCCCCTCCTCCTCTCCCGTGGTACGGCCCAGTGGTGGGGGCATTCGGGGCTTCCCCTCCCGTGGGAGCCAGTGGGCCAGTTTGGGGCCGTACCGTTTCCTCCGGTCAGGGGCTGAGGATTACCGGTGCTGCATTAACCTCCCTCCCCCCACCCTTGCTCCCTGAGGGTGGGAGCGGACCTTTTAATTTATTTCCCCCCCGTTTTGGAAGAGGGAGTCCCGAGGCCTCTGTTCCCTCACTTGCCCTCGGTGACCTCTGACCTTTCTCCCTCTTCACAGCCAAACCCTGTCAGTGTTACCAGTCCAGGAGGGGGAAGAAGGGGGCTGGGTTCCCCCTCTTAGCCGTTTATGGGGGCGAGGTGCCCACGGTGGGGAGCAGGGAGAGGAAGAGTTTACAAAATGGTGGAGGAGGAGGGGCTGGGCCTGGCCCTGCCCCCTCAGTCCTTCCTCCCACCCCCCCAACAGCTGCCTCCATTTCCCCCCATCCAGTGTGGGGCCATCACAGCCTTAAGTAGCACGAGACCCCACCCTTTGACCCCGGGGGTGAAGGGTAACAGCCTGTGGTCCTATTTCAGCGCACCTCCCCCATCCCCTCGCCTTGAAGGCAAAACTTGGGGTCCCCCCCCCTCCACACCCCCACCCTTTTTACTTGAGGCCAGTCAAAGTCGGAGCCAGTGTAACACGGGGAGAGGGGCAGAGTTGATGCCCTCCCAGCTCTCCCTTCCTTCCCTCTTGCCCTCCCTCCTTTCCCCAGCCCAGTTCTGCTTTTCCAGTTCCACGTTAGCACGGGGTTCCTCTCCCAACCCCCCTTTTCCCCCCGCGGGGGTCACAGGACAGTCCAGTCTGGTCTCTTGGCAGGTTGGGGAAGAGGGAGAAGCAGGGGGGAGCCCGCAGCAATGGTTTTTATTAATTCAAATAACAAAGTCGGAGAATAAAGCGCAGAAGAGAGCGGGCCTGGGTTTTTTTGGGGAGGGGGGAAGGCGGCGGTCAGTCATATTTATTGAACGCTTGCCGCGTGTAGAATGCTGTATTAAGCGCTTGAACCCAAGCTGCCCGTTCTTCCACCTCTTAGGGTCCGAGTCGTTTCCACCGTGCCGCCTTATCGGCGTCCAGACAGCCATCCGTGGCAGCCCAAGGGTCTGGGGAACCAGGCATCCGGCCCTTGCCGGGGTTAGTGGGGTGGAAAGGGGTCGGTATAAATTAGACGGCCCAGGAGGTCGGACGCGGAAGCCCGTCACCGGAGCGGGTGGCCTTTCATCGGCGATCGAGACCGGGCCCCAAACTGTTGTCTTCGCAAGAACCTGCCGGAAGAGGAAATAATGTGGTACTTCTTGAGTGCTTTCTATGTGCCAAACACTGAGGTAGATAGTAATCAGGTCAGATACAATCCCTGTTCCACTGGGGGCTTGCAATCTTAATCCCCATTTTACAGGTGAGGGGACTTGAGGGCCAGAGAAATTTTGTGACTTAATAATGGCATTTATTAAGCGCTTACTATGTGCAAAGCACTGTTCTAAGCCCTGGGGAGGTTACAAGGTGATCAGGTTGTCCCACGTGGGGCTCACAGTCTTCACCCCCGTTTTACAGATGAGGTCACTGAGGCCCAGAGAAGTGAAGTGACTTGCCCAAAGTCACCCAGCTGACAAGTGGCGGAGCCGGGATTTGAACCCATCACCTCTGACTCCAAAGCCCGGGCTCTTTCCGCTGAGCCGCGCTGCTTCTCTAACTTGGTCTAGGTTGCACGGCAGATGTGGGTGCTCTGTACTCTAGGCCATGCTGCTTCTCGTGTAGGTGCCCGGGTGCTCGACGCCCATGCCCGTGCACACCCCGTTCTCCCCCCGGCTCCCGAGGCTAGGGGTGGGCCCGGTTTCGGGGAGGGAGTGGGGAGACTCACAAGAGCCCAGCTTCTCCTCCAGGAGCAGCACCTGGTCACTGAGCGAGTCGATCCGGTCCCCGCGGCCCCACAGCTCGGCCACCTGCTCCGGACGCAGCGCCTCGGGGGGCACGGGGAGCATGCCGCGGACCCAGGCCCCTGCCCGGGTTGCCCACTGGAAACACGGAGAGCCGAGAGTGAGACCCCCCTACCCCCCTGCTGCCATCCAGAGTGGTGTGGCGAGGGACAGTCAGTGACTCAATGGTATTTACTGAGCGCTTACTGTGTGCAAGCACTGTACTAAACGCTTGGGAGAGGACCATGTAATGGGCGCATTCCCTGCCCACAACGCGCTTCGGGCTGGGCAGCGGGGAGAGGTTACAGAGATAATAATGATGGTATTTGTTAAGCGCTTACTAGGCAAAGCACTGTTCTAAGCGCTGGGGAGGTTACAAGGTGATCAGGTTGTCCCACGGGGGGCTCACGGTTTTAATCCCCTCATTTTCCAGATGAGGTAACTGAGGCCCAGAGAAGCGAAGTGACTTGCCCAAAGTCACAAGGCTGACAGTTGGCAGAGCCGGGATTTGGACCCATGACCTCGGACTCCAAAGCCCGGGCTCTTTGCCCTGAGCCACGCTGCTGCTCTGTGCTCAGAGATGGGCATAAGTGCTGGGGGGATGAGTAAAGGGGGCGAGTCGGGGCAACGCAGAAGGGAGTGGGAGAAGTGGAGAGGAGGGCTTAGTCGGGGAAGGCCTCTCGGAGGAGATGGGCCTTCGATAAGGCTTTGAAGGGAGGGGAGAGGGCGGTGGACGGGCGGACGGACATCCAGGACACCCCAGCCTGCTCACCTCCTCCAGGTGCTCCAGGCGGATCCTCAGCTCCCCCATCTCCTGCCTCAAGTTGCGCTCATCCTGCTTTGCCTCCCGCACTGTCGGGACACGGGGGATGTGGCCTACACGAGGCCTCGGGGGTCCGTGGGGGGAGGCCCCCCATCCCACCCCATCCTCTGCCACGCTCACCTGCCACACTGAGGATGCTGGGGCTGGGTGGGGGCTCCGGGGGCCCCTCCTCCAGGCAGGTCCGTTCGTCCGGCCCCAGGGTCAGCCCTGGCGGGCAGCCGCAGACAAAGCTGCCCCGCGTGTTGAGGCAACGGTGGGAACAGAGCGGGACCCCGGCCCGGCATTCATCCACATCTGGAAGGCAGGAGTGCATAAAGAGCCGGGCCCTGGGGTCCCCCTTCTCATCATCATCGTCAATCGTATTTATTGAGCGCTTACTGTGTGCACAGCACTGTACTAAGCGCTTGGGAAGTACAAATTGGCAACATATAGAGACAGTCCCTACCCAACTCACAGTCTAAAAGGGGGAGACAGAGAACAAAACCAAACATACTAACAAAATAAAATAAATAGAATAGATATGTACAAGTAAAATAAATAGAGTAATAAATATGTACAAACATATATACATATATTCTCAGTAATAATGATGGCATTTGTTAAGTGCTTACTGTGTGCACTGTTCTAAGCACTGGGGAGGACACAGAGTGATCAGGTTGTCCCACGGGGGGCTCACAGTCTTCATCCCCATTTTCCAGATGAGGGAACTGAAGCCCAAAGGAGTGAAGTGACTTGCCCAAAGTCACACAGCTGACAGTTGTCGGAGCTGGGATTTGAACCCTGAGCCCACTGTTGGGTAGGGACCGTCTCTATATGTTGCCAACTTGTACTTCCCAAGCGCTCAGTACAGTGCTCTGCACACAGTAAGCGCTCAATAAATACGATTGATTGATTGATTGACCTCTGAATCCCCACCCCCGGCTCTTTCCACTGAGCCACGCTGCTGCTTATGGTGCTTACTCTGGGACAGGCACTATACTAAGCACTGGGGCAGATCCCGGATAATTGGGTTGGACACAGTCCGTGTCCCACAGAGTCTAAATCCCCTGATGAGGGAACTGAGGCCCGGAGAAGCGAAGCGGCTTGTCCAGGGTCCCACGGCAGACGAGTGGCCGAGCGGGAATCAGAATCCCTGACCTCGTGGCTCCGAGGCCCGGGCTCTATCCGCCAGGCCTCGCCGCTTCCCCGAAGGAAGAGGGGTAGGAAGTGGGGCTTGAGGAGGAGAAATTTGGGGGCTCGGTGGGGGGGAGGAGGTGCCCCCACCCATGCAGACTCACCCACGTGGCAGTGCTTTCCCCCCCATCCAGGGGCACACTGACACTGGCCGGGCCGGGCACAGACCCCTCCGTTTTGACAGGGCTTCGGACAAATGGCTGCAAGAGAGAGTGAGGGGTCAGAGGCGCTTCACGCTCCCTTTGGACCTCCCCCCGCCTTCATAGTAATAGTATTCACGACCATTATTGTGGTATCGGTTATTAAGTGCTTACTATCATCATCAATCATATTTATTGAGCGCTTACTGTGTGCAGAGCACTGTACTAAGCGCTTGGGAAGTACAAGTTGGCAGCATATAGAGAGTCCCTACCCAACAGTGGGCTCACCAAACACTGTGCTGAGCCCCAGAATAGATACAAGACAATCCAGTCAGACACAGTCCCTGCCCCGTACAGGGCTCCCGGTCTAAGGGGGAGGGAGAACAGGAACTAAGTCACCCATTTTATGGAAAAGGAATCTGGGGCACAGAGAGGGTAAGTGACGCTCCCACCCTCCCTTGACCATCAATAATAATAATGATGGCATTTATTAAGCGCTTACTATGTGCAAAGCACTGTTCTAAGCGCTGGGGAGGTTACAAGGTGATCGGGTTGTCTCACAGGGGGGCTTACAATCTTAATCCCCATTTTACAGATGAGCTAACTGAGGCACAGAGAAGTGAAGTGACTTGCCCAAAGTCACACAGCTGACAAGTGGCGGAGCTGGGATTTGAACCCATGACCTCTGACTCCAAAGTCCATGCTCTTTCCACTGAGCCACGCTGCTTCCCATGCGCTTGGCTGCATTTGTTACTCCCCATAGCCCCACAGCACTTGTGTCCATATTTTTTTTTCCTTAATGATATTTGTTAAGCACTTACTATGCTGTCCTAAGCATTGGGGTAGATGCCAGCGAATTATTCATTCAGTTGCATTTATTGAGCCTTAACTGTGTGCAGAGCACTGTACTACATGCCTGGGAGAGTACAATATAATCAATCAATCGTATTTATTGAGCGCTTACTGTGTGCAGAGCACTGTACTAAGCGCTTGGGAAGTCCAAGTCGGCAACACATAGAGACAGTCCCTACCCAACAGCGGGCTCACAGTCTAGCAATGAACACATTCCCTGCCCACAACGAATTTCCAGTCTAGAGCTAATCGGGTCGGACACAGTCCCCGCCTCACATGGGGCTCACAGTCTCAATCCCCATTTTACAGATGAGGTAAATGAGGCCCAGAGAAGTATAGTGGTTTGCGTCTCTGATTTCCAGGCCCGGACGGCGTCCGCTAGGCCGCTGCCTGCTGTGTGAGCGTCATTCCCCCCGCGCCGCACCTCGCGGCCCCCGGCCCTCCGTGGGATCCCGCACCTTCCTCGCAGGTCAGCGCCCCTGGGTGCCGCTTCTTCCAGCCCTGACAGCACACGGCGTGAGTCTGCAGAACCTCCCGTCGAACTTCTCGCCACGCCACGCGGTAGGTGGTCCTGGGGGCGGCATTCGTTCATCATCATCATCAATCGTATTTATTGAGCGCTTACTGTGTGCAGAGCACTGGACTAAGCGCTTGGCAACTTATAGAGACAGTCCCTACCCAACAGTGGGCTCGCAGTCTAAAAGGGGGAGACGGAGAACTAAACCAAATTCATTTCATTCATCCGATCGTACTCACTGAACGCTTACGGTGTGCAGAGCGCTGCACTGAGCGCTTGGGAGAGTACGATACAACAACCGACCCATTCCCTGCCGCAGCGAGCTTACGGTCTAGCGGAGGGGAGACAGACATCGATTCAGATCAACAAATGACAGATACGGACCTAAGTGCTGAGGGGCTGGGAGGGGGGAAGGATCAAGGGATGGCTCAGTGGAAAGAGCACGGGCTTGGGAGGTAATCAATCAATCAATCAATCAATCAATTGTATTTATTGAGCGCTTACTGTGTGCAGAGCACGGTACTAAGCGCTTGGGAAGTACAAGTTGGCGACATATAGAGACGGTCCCTACCCAACAGTGGGCTCACAGTCTAGAAGGTCAGCTTTGTGACCTTGGGCAAGGCACTTCACTTCTCTGTGCCTAAGTTCCCTCATCTGTGAAATGGGGATGAGGACTGTGAGCCCCACGTGGGACAACCCGATCACCTTGGATCCTCCCCATCATCACCATCATCAGTCGTATTTATTGAGCGCTTACTATGTGCAGAGCACTGTACTAAGCGCTTGGGAAGTACAGATTGGCAACATAATCCCCTTATCCCCAGCGCTTAGAACAGTGCTTTCCGGCGCTTAGAACAGTGCTTTGCACATAGTAAGCGCTTAACAAGTGCCATTATTATTATTATTATTAAGGGAGTGAGTTGGGGAGATGCAGGAGGAAGAGGGAGAAGGGGAAAGGAGGGAGTTTAGTGTGGGGGACCCGGAATTCCGGCCCCCTCCCCCGGCCCGGCCCCGTGTCCCCACCTGTAGGTGCTGCAGACGCGCCGCCCTGCACACAGGGTTAGGTAGGGCTTGTACACGGGCTGACTGTACGACTCGTTGTAGTGGAGCGGGACCCTCAGGGACTGAGTGGAGCACACCCCCTGTCTAGGAGGAAACGGGAGGGAACAAGGAGCAGGCCCACCGCGCCCCCAGAACCCTCGGGCAGCAGGGATCGCTAGCCACCCGGCCCCTTCCATCAAAGTCCTTGGGAAGCGCACTGGGGAGGCCCATCCCGGGAAAGTCGCTCAACGCCCTACCCCCTCCAGAACAGGTGGGCAGGTCCTGCCCTCTCTAGGACACGCGGCGAGGCCTCGCCCTCTCTGGAACACGTGGCGAGGTCCTGCCCCCAACTAGAACGGGTAATGAGGCCTTCACCCCCTCCAGAACAAATGGTCAGTAGGTCCTGCCCTCTCTAGGACACGTGGCAAGGCCTCGCCCTCTCTGGAACATGTGGCAAGGTCCTGCCCCCCTCT
Organism: Tachyglossus aculeatus; assembly: GCF_015852505.1. Taxonomy (NCBI): domain Eukaryota; kingdom Metazoa; phylum Chordata; class Mammalia; order Monotremata; family Tachyglossidae; genus Tachyglossus; species Tachyglossus aculeatus. The sequence goes on along the minus strand of NC_052096.1, from coordinate 2,048,751 downwards.
AGAACAGGTGGTGTGGCTCCTGCCCCCCTCTAGAACACGTGGTCGGGTCCTGCCCTCTCTAGGCCACAGGCCTCTCTGGAACACGTGGGGAGGTCCTGCCCCCCTTTAGCACAGGTGACAAGGCCCCCTCCTCCTCTAGACCCCGTGGTCAGGTCCTGCCCCCCCAACTAGAACAGGTAGTGAGGCCTTCGCCCCCTCCGGAACAGGTGGTCAGCAGGTCCTGCCCTCTCTAGGCCACATGGCGAGGCCTTGCCCTCTCTGGAACACGTGGCAAGGTGCCGCCCCCCTCTAGAACAGGTGATGAGGCCCTGCCCTGCCACTCCGAGCCCCCTCCCTTCCCCCCGGTTGTCACCTGTGTTGGCGGGGGTCCCCGCGGACCCCCGGGGCTCCGACCAGCAGCAGCAGCAGCAGCGGTGGCAGCAGAAGCGACGGGCTGAGAGCCGCCCGGGCCATGGAGCCCCGCACGGGCCCCAGCAGCCCTGCGGGGACAGGGTGGGGGCTAGAGGGGGGCTAGCGGCCCTCCTTCCATCCCCCCCTCGTGTACCGACCCCCTTCCCCGCCCCCAGGCCCGTCCCTCACCCACCTTGACACCTGGAAGCAGTGTCCGGGCCCGGCCGTCTCTCTGTCTCCGTGTCTGTCTCTGTGCCCGGGCTGTGGCGGCCAAGGCTGAGGCCCGGAGGTCTCGCAGACGAGGCGTTGGGGGCGGGTCCACGCTGACAGCGGGGGCGAGGGGCAGGAGTTGGGGGGCGGCCGCCTCCCCTAGCCCAGCCCAGCCCTTATCCCGCACTCCCTGGGCCCTCTCCTCCTCGCCCTCTCCGTTTCCCCTTTGACCCCCAGGACAGGACGTGGGATGGGGAGATTAGGGAGAAGGGAGAGATGTGAGGGGGATGGGGTGGGGGGCATCTTGGGGGATGGGCCCTGAAGGCAGGGGAAAAACCCACGTCTGTCTGGCGTCTCTGCCCCCTGTGGCATTTAGATTGGGGGGCGGCGGGTAGTGAATGAGGGCAGCGTCTCTCCGCGCCCCCGGTCTCGGCCGGGGCCGGCTGGCACACAGGGCCCCCATTGTCCCGCCGGGATTCCATCCCTGGGGATGAGGACGCCCATTGTCCCCCCAACTCCCCGGCCCGGCCCCGCAGAGACCGCGGGGGACCGGGCCCCTGACCCGCCGGCCCCCCCGGGCACCGCATTCCCCATGAGACCACCCCGCCCCAGGGGCCCCGGTTCCCAGCTCCGCTCTCCCCCCACAATGGACCCGGGCATCCAGGTTCCCCCCAGCTCTGCCCCTAGGCTCCCCGGTTCTCAGGAGCTGGACAGGAAGGGAATTGTCCTTAACAGGAAAATGCCCAGAGAGAATCAGGAACCTGAACAAACGGGCATTGAGAGGCCGGAAACTTTAGGTCTGGGCCTGGGCCCCGCCCCGGCACCCCCTCCCCGCCAACCCCCGGCTCTCTGCCCTGGCCAGGATCCACAAACCCTGCTCCCCTCGGGGTCCCACCCAAAGCACCCCATTTGCCCCACCCTCTCAAGGACCCCCCCCCCAACCCTTCCAACACCCCTCAGGACCCCACCCGGGTAGCCCAACTCGGGGTCCCACTCCCCCACACATCCTTCTCCCCTCTGGACTCTAATCACCTATCCTGGCTTCCTCAGCGGGACCCCCCGTCTCCCACAGCCCTCTCTCTGCCTTCAGGGTCCCAAGAATTTCAGTCAGTCGCCCTGTCAGTCACCGATCACACAGTCACGCCGCCAGTCACACGGTCAACCGTCAGCCCTAGCCCCTTCCGGCTACTTCCCCCTAGCACAGTGACCCAGCCGGGCACAGAGTAACCGGGAACCAACTTTATTTCCATAAACACAGTGTGGCCTAGCAGAAAGAGCCCGGGACCGGGAGTCAGGAGACGTCGATCCGTAGCCCAGCTCTGCCACTGGCCTGCTGGGTCACCTGGACCAAGCCGCTTGGGCCTCGGTTTCCTCCTGTGTACAACGGGGATAAAATTACGGCTCTCTCCCTCCCTTTTAGACCGCGAAGCCCTAATGGGGCAGGGAGTGCGTCCCAACTGATTAGCTCGTAATGACGCCAATGCTTAGCACAGTGCTTGGCTTGTAGTAAGTGCTTAATAAATACCATCATTATTATACAGGAACTGTGATCGGGCCCAGAGGGACCGGGCGCTCTCCCCCGCCCTCACGCCCAACCCCTTGTATGGGTGGAGGGTCCAGGGTGAGCTGGGAACACTGATGGTGGCGAAAGTGGGGGGACAGGTGCGGGGGCGGGGGACAGCTCAAACCTGAGATGGGCCACGTTGGCCTAACGGACTTCTCGCTCATACTGGGGGCCTGAGTTGGCCCCAACACTGACACCCCTCAAAGCAGGCTCCCGCCCGGGGCCCCCCCCCAAAATCTTCCAAACCCCGGACTGGGGGAGCCGGGCTCTGGGGTGCGGGGTGACGGGGAAGGGCGGGACTTGGGGACTCACACACTTGGGGAACGGGAGATTAAAAACATCCTGAGTCATCCTGATGGGGGTCGGGCCCTTCCCTCCCTCCCCGCCTTCGGGCCCCTACCCCTTCAGGGTGGGGGCCGGCAGCAGCTGCCAGAGTGATAAAAGCCCGATCTCGGGGGGCAGAGGGAGGGCACGGCCCGGAGGCCGAGAGGCAGAAATGGGGTTCCGGGGGTAGGTGTGGGGTTAGGGGTCGGGGGTGTTGGCTACATTCGCAGAATTGAGGAGCCCTGAAAGGAGAAGGAGGGGAAATGTCAGAGACTTGAGAGGAGGGTCCGAGGATGAGGTGACTGGGGAGGGGCCCCGGTTTGGGGGCCCCCTGGACTGAGGGGGGAAGCTCCGCAGAGCCAGGACTCAGAGGGACCCCCGCCAACTGGTAGGAGGAGGCCGAAGGGAAGAGCCGGGGGTGGTCTCAGGAGAGCCAGGGGGCAATGCAGGCGTCGTACAGAGTGCGGTTGGAGTGCCAGGCTGTGTGAGGGATGCCCGCCGCCGGGCAGGGGATGATGGCCCCCCGGGCCGCCAGGGTCTTCAGGCCGAAGGAATCCCGGAGGTACACCTGAGGAAGGTGCGGAGAGACGCACGGGTGTTGGGGAGAGACGCGGGCGGGGAAGACAGGCCCGAGGCTGCGGGTCGCTCCCGAGCACTTATTACAGTTCCACGATGCGGTTAGTGCTCAACAAATACCACTGATGGATCGACAGTGGGGAGAGACCCGGGTGGAGAGAAAGGACGGGGCACAGGGTACTTTCCCAAATGCTCTGGCACGGTAAGCACAATAAATACCACCGATGGATCGCTAGTAGGGGAGAGTCTGGGCGGAGAGACAAGATGGGGCACAGGGTACTCTCCCAAGCATTTAGTACACTTCTCTGACATGGAAAGCGCTCAATAAATGGTAACCCCCTACTCTAGACCGTAAGCTCTGGCACGGCAGGCACTTAATAAATACCACCGACGGATCGCTAGTTGGGGAGAGTCTGGGTGGAGAGACGAGTGGGGCACAGGGTACTCTCCCAAGCATTTAGTACACTTCTCTGACGTGGAAAGCGCTCAATAAATGGTAACCCCCTACTCTAGACCGTAAGCTCAGGCACGGTAAGCACTTAATAAATACCACCGACGGATCGCTAGTCGGGGAGAGTCTGGGTGGAGAGACGAGATGGGGCACAGGGTACTCTCCCAAGCACTTAGTACACTTCTCTGACATGGAAAGCGCTCAATAAATGGTAACTCCCTACTCTAGACCGTAAGCTCTGGCACGGTAAGCACTTAATAAATACCACCGACGGATCGCTAGTCGGGGAGAGTTTGGGTGGAGAGACGAGATGGGGCACAGGGTACTCTCCCAAGCACTTAGTACACTTCTCTGACGTGGAAAGCGCTCAATAAATGGTAACCCCCTACTCTAGACCGTAAGCTTGTTGTGGGCAGGAAATGTGTCTGTTTATTGTTGTATGGCACTCTCCGAGGCACTTAGTACGGTGCTCTGCATACAAGAAGTGCTCAACAAATACGATTGAATGAATGAATACCACTGACTGAAGGAGTGTGGAGAGGAATGAGTGGAGAGACAGGCCCGGAGCAGGGGGCAGAGACACGGGTGGGCGGGAGGTGGAGGATTGCGGGGGAAGGGAAGGCAGATGGTGGGTATCTGCCCAGGACCCTTCAGCTTTGGGTGGAAGAGAGGGGAACTCGGGCGAGCCCACGCTCGGGGGGCTGTGGCAGGGTGGTCACGGGGAAGGGGAGCCTCGGGCAATCAGGGATTCGAGGGGCTCTCACCAGCTGATCCTCCATGTTCAGAACGGTCTCGTTCGCGTCGTAGAAGCCGAAGAAGCTACGGGGACAAGGGGGACCGGGGCGAGGAGGGGGGACCCGATGAGAAGGGGAGGGAGATTCGCGCCGGGTGCCCCCCTCCTCCTCCCTGTCCCTCCCCTCTCCCAACACCAGGCCCACCTCCCTCTCTCCTCCGGGTGTACCCCCCCAGGCCGGCCGGCCCTCCCGCCGGCCCCCACCTGGACTGCCAGGGTGTGATGACGCCATCGTCAGGTCCCCCGATCAGCACCATCCGCTTCACGCGCAGAAAATTCTTCCGCCACACTGCCGGGCCGGTGCGGGGGGAAGAGTGGGGTGGGGAGGAAGACCCAGAGTGAGTACTAGAACTGGGGCTGAGGGGAGGAGGGGAGTGTCCCCTCTCCCCGGCCTCTATCCCCCCTCACCCCCATTACCAACCCGCATACTTCGCTCCTCTAACGCCAACCTACCACTGTGTCTCGATCTCGTCTATCATCTCTTCGCTGACCTCTCGCCCTCAGACAGGAGGGAGAGGGAGCCAGGGAAAAGAGGGCTTAATCGGCACGGCCCAGTGGGAGACAGAGGACCCGGGTTCTAGTCCCTGGCTCGGCCACTTGTCTGTTGTGTGACTTTGGGCAAATCGCTTCACTTCTCCGGGCCTCAATTTCCTCATCCAGAATGGGGGTTCGATGCCTGTCCTCCCTTTCACTTAGACCGTGAGCCCCACGTGAGACCTGATGAGCTCGGATCCACCCCAGTGCTCAGTACAGTGCCTGGCGCAGAGTAAGCCCTTAACAAATGCCCTTTTTAAAAACAGAAAAAGGGCCGGTTGGCCGGGGGAGGGAGGTGGATGTGTGACTCACCAGTGGCATTGGGGTGGTCTCTCTCCCCGTTGATCAGGGCCAGAAAGCTGCTCGCGTTGAGGTACAGGTCAGAGTGGTGAGGATCTGAGGAAGAGACACGAGACAGGCAAGCTGACAGAGAGAAGGCAGGCCGACAGACAGACAGAGAGCAGCCTATCTAGCGGACGGACAGACAGAGAAGCAGCGTGGCTCAGTGGAAAGAACCGGGGCTTTGGAGTCAGAGGACGCGGGTTCTAATCCCGTCTCCGCCACTTGTCTGTGGTGTGACCCTGGGCAAGAAACTTAACTTCTCTGTGTCTCAGTGGCCTCATCTGTAAAATGGGGATGGAGACTGTGAGCCCCACGTGGGAAAACCTGATCACCTTGTATCTACCCCAGCGCTTAGAACAGGAACAGTGCTTGGCACGTAGTAAGCGCTTAACAAATACCGTAATTATTATTATAGAGAGAGCAGGCTGGCCAGCAGGGTGGGCCCGAATCGGCGGCTGTGTCTTGACCCACCGTGCCAGTAGTTGCAGATGGAGAACTCCTGACCCCAGGGGCTGTAGCAGATGCGATACAAGTTCGACCTCACGGATGTGGGAAACAGCCACTTGAGGTAATCTGTGTCTGGGGAGAGAGCGCAGGGAGGAGGGGAGGGATGGAGGGGCTGGGGAACGGCGGAGGGGTCAGAGGGTGTGGAGCAGTTGCGGGGTGGGAGTTGGGGGGAAGGCCGGGCGGGTGTGTGGGTATCGGCTTTGCCCCTCGGGAGTCTGGCGACCCATCCCAGCTCCTCCCCCGGTAGCCCTCCGCTCCCTCCCCATCCCGGCCGGCTCCCCTCCCGGACCCCCTTTCCCGCTTCCCCATCCCGCATACTCACCCCCGTACTGGCCCATCTGCGGGGAGGAGAGGGAGATAAATGTATCGACGTTGTGGTCGTCCATGACGGACAGAAGGGCCCGGCACACCAGGCCCCCTGTGGAGGGGGGCACGGACCCAAGGACGGACGCCGCGACGAGAAGGGAGCAGGTTAGACTTCAGGAAGGACTTTCTAACTCGGGGGCGGGGGGCGGGATGGGATACAAGGAGAGAAACTGGGGGTGGGGGGGGTTGTCCTTATGTAAATATTCTTATACTCTATTTCCCCGATCCTAATTGTAGACTCCAACCTCCCTCTGCTGTATTCAGTCAATTTATTGAGCGTTTACTTGTGCACAGAGCACTGTACTAAGCACTTGGGAGAGTGCAATACAGCGGAGTTGCTAGACACGTTCCACGGTCACGATGAGCTTACGGTCTAGAGACCTGGGTCCTAATCCCAGCTCGGCCACATATGTGCCGAGTGACCTCGGGCAAGTCACTTCAGTTTGCCGGGCCTCAGTTCCCTCATCCGTCAAATGGGGGTGAAGACCGCGAAGCCCCACGTGGGACAAGGACTGTGTCCAACCTGATTAGCTCGTATCTACCCCGGCGCTCAGGACAGTACCCGGCACATTATTAAGAGTCGGAGAGGACGACCCGGCGTGGAGGTCAGAGAGGAGGGGGCAGGGGGTCATACCCTGAGAGTAACAGATGAGGTGGACGCCGCAGGGGGCCTGCTCCATGATGGGGGCCACGGCCGCCCGGAAGCCCTGGACTTGCTCCCACAGCGGCCGCAGGCTCTCGCTGCCGTCGAAGAGATCCAGCACCGTCACCGGGGTCCCGGGGTGAGTCTGCGCCGGGCAAGGCGGGGGGAGGGAGTGTCAGAAACCCCCAGGGCCCCTCTCTGGGGTCGGGGTCTCTCGGCACGTCCACCGGGGGAACACCCCAGGTCCACGCCTGAAAGGGAGCGCCGTCGCCTCAGGACTCAAAGGCACCCGGGATTCTGGTTGGCCCCACGTGGCCCCCCCTGCCTCACGGGTAAGGGGTCCTTCCCCTCTGCCGGCCTAACTTGGCCCGGACCCCCGGCCGTCAGCTGGCTTGGCATTCTTGACCCTTCCCCCATCACCCTCTGACCGCCTCAGGAAGGCCTGGATCGGCCCCCTCCCCAACCCCGTCGCCCGGCCCAGCTGCACTTGGAGGGGTTGGGGGGTTACATCACTCGGCTGCAGCCTCCTTTCCCGGGTCAAGGGGAGAGGAGCTGCCCAAATGGGCTCAAAGTTGCCCTCGGGAGCTGGGCCCCGGGAAGGGGGAGAAGGGCCGTGCGGACCCAACTGTACCCCCGGATCTTCCCTCAGAGGGGTGATGGGAGACGGCCAGGATGCCAGGCCCTGCTGCCCACAGGGGACGAGGGGAACTGGGAAAGGGTCCAGCACTATCCCATCTTCTCGCAAGTCTCGGGCCTGCCAGGATGCCGGGCCCTGCTGCCCACGCGGGAAGAAGGGTGATGGGAGATGGGTCCAGCACCGACCCTTCTTCTGAAGAGTCTCAGGCCTGCCAGGATGCCAGGCCCTGCTGCCCACAGGGGACGAGGGGAACTGGGAGAGGGTCCAGCACTATCCCATCTTCTCGTAAGTCTCGGGCCTGCCAGGATGCCGGGCCCTGCTGTCCACGCGGGAAGAAGGGTGATGGGAGATGGGTCCAGCACCGACCCTTCTTCTGAAGAGTCTCAGGCCTGCCAGGATACTCAGGCCCTGCTGCCCACGGGGGGTGGACCGTGGGGAGCAGGGGGTGGTTGCCGAGTTGTACTTTCCAAGCGCTTAGTACAGTGCTCTGCACACAGCAAGCGCTCCATAAACACGATTGGATGAATGAGAGAATGAATTCCCCCAAAGAGTTTAGGTGGATGGAGGAGCCCCGCTGTTGGCCGACGGGGAGACACCGAGTCGGGCTCCCTTTCCCGGGCACCTGTGGGTGGGCTAGAGAGGATGGGGTGCCGGGCCCCCCGTTGGCCACCCTCCTCCTCCCCTGGGGGCTCCGAACCCTGCCTCCTTTCCATTCCCTCCCCTGGGCCGACCCCAGCCCCACCTCCCCCGACCTGGTTGATAAAGTCGAGCAGGTGGCGGAAGCTGGAGGAGCTGTCGAAGAGGCCGTGCACCACGATCACCGGCTTGTGGGGGGCGGCGGCGGCGGGGGCCAGGGGCACCAGAAGCAGCAGCAGCAACAGCAGCAACCCTGGGGGGGTCGCGGGGCTCCGGGCCCAGGGTCCCCCCATGCTCCGGCCTGGTTGGGGGCGGGGAGGAGGAGTTGGCACCCGCGGATCCTCCTCCCCCCCCGACAGCCGCCCCTTCTCGGGACAGTCCAACCCCCCGGATCAATCAATCAATCAATCGTATTTATTGAGCGCTTACTGTGTGCAGAGCACTGTACTAAGCGCTTGGCAAGTACAAGTTGGCAACATATAGAGAAAGGATCTAACTCTAACTTTGCTGCAGGCCCCTGGGGGGGCGGGGGGGTCCCAAGGTCCTCGCTCCGGGGGCGTCGAGGCCCGGCTCCCCCTCCCCAGCTGCCCATGCATTGGGCCCCCTCCCACTGGGCACGACTCGGGGATGGCAGCCCCCCCAATCAATCAATCAATCAATCGTATTTATTGAGCGCTTACAGTGTGCAGAGCACTGTACTAAGCGCTTGGGAAGCTGGCAACATATAGAGACAGTCCCTACCCAGCAGTGGATCCGCCAATCCCGCTCCTCCCCGTGTTTACTTTCCCCCTCGGCCCCAATCCGGGGGGAGGGGGGAGAAAGGGAGGGAAGGGAAGGGGACGGGAGGGAGGGAGGGAAAGAGGGAGGGAGGGAGGGAGGGATGGGGAGAGGGAGGAGCCACTGCGCGTGCGCGGGGAGCGGGCGAGCTGGGCGGCCGTCACGTCCGGGGCTTTCCCTGGCAACCGCGCGGGCGTCCCTGGCAACGGGGAGGGAGGGACCGGAAGGTTCCATTCCGAAGGAAGGGGGGGGAGGCGGTGGAACCGCCCACTTAAGGCAGGGAAAGGGGGGAAACGGAGTCAGCGCATCGCAAGCAGGCCCCCGACGACGGCCCGGGACCCTGCCCCATCCCCCTGCATCCAATTCTTTTCCTCCCGCCCTATAGATCATATATATCTATAGATATATATCATATATATCATATATATCTATAGATATATATCTATAGATATATATCATATATATCTATAGATATATATCATATATATCATATATATCTATAGATATATATCTATAGATATATATCATATATATCTATAGATATATATCATATATATCATATATATCTATAGATATATATCATATATGTATCATATATATCTATAGATATATCATATATATCTATAGATATATATCATATATATCATATATATCATATATATCTATAGATATATATCATATATATCTATAGATGCATATCATATATATCATATAGATCTATAGATCTATATCATATAGATCTATAGATCTATATCATATATAGATCTATAGATGTATATCATATATAGAGATCTATAGATCTATATATACGATAAGCGCTTGGGAAGTACAAATCGGCACCATGTAGAGACGATCCCTACCCAACAACGAGATGTATATCCATATATATATGGATATAGACTGTGAGCCCACTGTTGGGTAGGGACTGTCTCTATATGTTGCCAATTTGTACTTCCCAAGCGCTTAGTACAGTGGTCTGCACATAGTAAGCGCTCAATAAATACGATTGATGATGATGATGATATATGTGTATATATCACATATATATATGTGATGTATGATATATATGGATATATATACAGATATATATGATGTATATATATACACACATCTATATATATGATGGCATTTATTAAGCGCTTACTATGTGCAAAGCACTGTTCTAAGCGCTGGGGAGGTTGCGAGGTGATCGGGCCGTCCCTCGGGGGGCTCCCAGTCTTCATCCCCATTTTACAAATGAGGTCACTGAGACCCAGAGAAGTTAAGTGACTTAACCAAGGTCACACAGCAGACATGTGGGGGAGTCCGGATTAGAACCCATGACCTATGGCTCCCAAGCCCGGGCTCTTTCCACTGAGCCACGCTGCTTCTCATCCCTCCCCCCAGCTCTCCCAGTCCACGATGTGAAAAGCGTTTAGAACAGTGCTCTGCACAAAGTTCTATTTATTCTGACGGTTTTGACACCGGTCTACATGTTTTGTTTTGTTGTCTGTGAGCCCGTTGTTGGGTTGGGATCGTCTCTACGTGTTGCCGATTTGCACTTCCCAAGCGCTTAGTACAGTGCTCTGCACACAGTAAGCGCTCCATAAATACGGTTGAATGAATGAATGAATAGTAATAGGGGAAGCACTTCACTTCAGTTCCCTCATCTGTAAAATGGGGATTAAGCCTGTGAGCGCCCCGTGGGACAACCTGATCACCTTGTACCCTCCCCAGCGCTTAGAACAGTGCTTTGCACATAGTAAGCGCTTAACAAATGCCATCATTATTATTATTACGGAGTAGAGAGCGGTAGGTAGGTAGACCTACCTACTATGTGCTTTGCACATAGTAAATGCTTAATAAATGCCATCATTATTATTAGTAGTAGTAGTAAGCGCTTAAAAGCAGCTTGAGAAGCAGCTTGGCTCAGTGGAAAAAGCACGGGCTTTGGAGTCCGAGGTCATGGGTTCAAATCCTGGCTCCACCAATTGTCAGCTGTGTGACTTCGGGCAAGTCACAACTTCTCTGGGCCTCAGTTCCCTCATCTGTAAAATGGGGATGAAGACTGGGAGCCCCCCGTGGGACAACCTGATCACCTCATAACCTCCCCAGCGCTTAGAACAGTGCTTTGCTCATAGCCAGCTCTTAATAAATGCCATCATCATCACTAGTAGTAGTAGTAGTAGTAAGCGTTTAAAAAGTACACTTATTGATGATAATAATCATAGTAAACACCATTGACTGACTTTGAGGGAGGGAGGGGGGCGGACAGCCCTCAAGCGTGGTGTTGAGCGCCTACTGTGTGCAGAGCACTGTTCTAAGCGCTCGGGGGGTACCGGACAGGGCACTGTGCTAAGCCGGTGGGAAAGGACATTGTCGTTGCCACGGTGCCGGGGGTCCCCCTCCCCCTGTGGCCCCCCCAGCCCCGGGCCCGGCGTCTTACAAGTCTCCTGGGATTTCGAGGGCATGTTAAGAGTCTGTCCAGCAAGCTCGAGGCCCGGTCCTCGAAGCTCCTTCAAGGGCGTCCCCGCCCCCTGACCCCGCCCTCCGTTTCCTCCTCATTCATTCATTCAGTCAATCGTATTTATTGAGCGCTTACTGTGTGCAGAGCACTGGACTAAGCGCTTGGGCAGTCCAAGTCGATAACATACAGAGACGGTCCCTACCCAACAGCGGACGGGACCCCGGCGTCCTGCCCAGCCCTGCCCTGTGAGCCCACTGTTGGGTAGGGACTGTCTCTATAGGTTGCCAACTTTTAATACAGTGCTCTGCACACAGTAAGCGCTCAATAAATACGATTTGATTGACTGATTGATTGATTGCCCGATAATTATCCCTGGACATCCATGTCCGTCTCCCCCTCTAAGCCACAAGCTCCTCGTGGGCAGGGAACGTGTCCACCCACCTCGCGCCCACGTCCTGCCTCTGGCTTGGAACGCCCTCTTTCCTCATATCCTGCAGACAGTTACTTTTCCCTCCCAAAATCAATCAATCAATCGTATTTATTGAGTGCTTACTGTGTGCAGAGCACTGTACCAAGTTGGCAACACATAGGGCCGGTCCCTACCCAACAGTGGGCTCACAGTCGAGAAGGGGGAGACAATCAATCAATCAATCAATCAATCAATCAATCGTATTTATTGAGCACTTACTGTGTGCAGAGCACTGGACTAAGCGCTTGGGAAGTCCAAGCTGGCAACACACAGAGATGGTCCCTACCCAACAGTGGGCTCACAGTCGAGAAGGGGGAGACAATCAATCAATCAATCGATCGTATTTATTGAGCGCTTACTGTGTGCAGAGCACTGTACTAAGCACTTGGGAAGTCCAAGCTGGCAACACACAGAGACAGTCCCTACCCAACAGTGGGCTCACAGTCGAGAAGGGGGAGACAATCAATCAATCAATCAATCAATCAATTGTATTTACTGAGCGCTTCCTGTGTGCAGAGCACTGTACTAAGCGCTCAGGAAGCCCAAGCTGGCAACACACAGAGACGGTCCCTACCCAACAGTGGGCTCACAGTCGAGAAGGGGGGGACAGAGAACGAAACAAAACGTATTAACAAAATAAAATAAACAGAATAGATATGTACAAGTAAAATAAATCAATAAATAGAGTAATAAATCCGTACAAACATATTTACATATATACAGGTGCTGTGGGGAAGGGAAGGAGGTAAGGCGGGGGGCATGGAGAGGGGGAGGAGGGGGAGAGGAAGGAGGGGGCTCAGTCTGGGAAGGCCTCCTGGAGGAGGTGAGCTCTCAGTAGGGCCTTGAAAGGCCTTATTGAAGGCCCACCTCCTCCAAGAGGCCTTCCTTATGCCCCCCTCCCCCTCCTCTTCCCCACTACCGGTTGAGTCACCCTGACCTGCTTCCTTAATTCAATCGCTCCTCTCAGCCCCACAGCATTTATGACCAGGCCTGTCATTTATTTGTTTCTATTCATGTCCGTCTCCCCCTCTAATAATAATAATAATAATGATGATGGCATTTGTTAAGCGCTTACTATGTGCAGAGCACTGTTCTAAGCGCTGGGGGGATACAAGGTGATTAGGTTGTCCCAGATTGTTTATTGTTGTTTTGTTCTCTCCCACGCACTTAGTTCAGTGCTCTGCCCACAGTAAGCCCTCAACAAATATGATTGACTCTCTCAAGCGTTTAGTACATTCTAAGCGCTGGGGGGATACAAGGTGATCAGGTTGTCCCACGTGGGGCTCACAGTCTTAATCCCCATTTTCCAGATGAGGTCACTGAGGTCTCCCCCTTTTAGATTGTGAGCCCACTGTTGGGTAGGTAGGGACTGTCTCTATATGTTGCCAACTTGTACTTCCCAAGCGCTTAGTACAGTGCTCTCCACACAGTAAGCGCTCAATAAATATGATTGATGATGATGATGATGATGATGAGGGCTCAGAGAAGTGAAGTGACTTGCCCAAGGTCACGCAGCAGACATGTGGCAGAGTGGGGATTCGAACCCATGACCTCTGACTCCAAAGCCCGGGCTCTTTCAACTGAGCCATGCTGCTTCTCTAATAATAATAATAATAGATGGCATTTATTAAGCGCTTAGTATGTGCAAAGCACTGTTCTAAGCGCTGGGGAGGTTACAAGGTAACCAGGTTGTCCCGGGGGGGCTCACACTCTTAACCCCCATTTTCCAGATGAGGTCACTGAGGGCTCAGAGAAGTGAAGTGACTTGCCCAAGGTCACACAGCAGGCATGTGGCAGAGTGGGGATTCGAACCCATGACCTCTGACTCCAAAGCTCTGGCTCTTTCCACTGAGCCACGCTGCTTCTCTAATAATAATAATAATAATAATGATGATGGCATTTATTAAGCGCTTACTATGTGCAAAGCACTGCTCTAAGCACTGGGGAGGTTACAAGGTGAGCAGGTTGTCCCACGGGGGGCTCACAGTCTTAACCCCCATTTTACAGATGAGGTAACTGAGGCCCAGAGAAGTGAAGTCACTTGCCCAAGGTCACACAGCAGACACGTGGCAGAGTCGGCATTCGAACCCATGACCTCTGACTCCAAAGCCCGGGCTCTTTTCACTGAGCCACGCTGATCCTCTAGACTCAGAGCTCTTTATGGTCAAGGAATGTGCTCACTTATTGTTGTTTTGTCCTCACCCACGCACTTAGTCCAGTGCTCTGCCCACATTAAGCACTCAACAAATATGACTAACTGACTCTCTCAAGTGCTTTGTACATTCATTCATTCGATCGTATTTATTGAGCGCTTACTGTGGGCAGAGCACTTTACTAAGCACTTACAGAGTACAATTCAGCATTAAAGAGAGATAATCCCTGCCCAAACCGGGTTTACAGTCTGGGTGACGCGGGGGAGACACACATCAAAAAAGTAAACAGGCATCAATAGAAATAAATATAATTATAGGTACATACATAAGTGACTGGCCCAATGTCACACAGCAGACAAGTGGTGGAGCCTGGATTAGAACCCATGACTTGCTGACTCCCAGGCTCAGGCTCTAGCCACCATGTCACGCTGCTTCTCATCATCATCATCATCATCAATCGTATTTATTGAGCGCTTACTATGTGCAGAGCACTGTACTAAGCGCTTGGGAAGTACAAATTGGCAACATATAGAGACAGTCCCTACCCAACAGTGGGCTCACAGTCTAAAAGGGGGAGACAGAGAACAAAACCAAAGATACTAACAAAATAAAATAAATAGAATAGATATGTACAAATAAAATAAATAAATAAATAGAGTAATCAATATGTACAAACATATATACAGGTGCTGTGGGGAAGGGAAGGAGGTAAGATGGGGGGGATGGAGGGGGGACGAGGGGGAGAAGAAGGAAGGGGCTCAGTGTGGGAAGGCCTCCTGGAGGAGGTGAGCTCTCAGCAGGGCCTTGAAGGGAGGAAGAGAGCTTCTCCATTCATTCAATCGTATTTATTGAGCGCTTACTGTGTGCAGAGCACTGTACTAAGCGCTTGGGAAGTCCAAGTCGGCAACATGTAGAGACGGTCCCTACCCACCAACGGGCTCACAGTCTAGAAGGGGGAGACCGAAAACAAAACAAAACACGTGGACGGTTGTCAAGTCATCAGAAGAAATAGAAGTAAAGCTAGATGCACATCATTAACAAAATAAATAGAATAGTAAATATGGACGAGTGATAAATATAGGAAGTAAGTCAGGGCGAAGCAAAAGGGAGTGGGAGAAGAGGAAAGGAGGGCTTAGTCATTCATTCATTCATTCAATCGTATTTATTGAGCGCTTACTGTGCGCAGAGCACTGTACTAAGCGCTTGGGAAGTACAAGTTGGCAACACATAGAGACGGTCCCCACCCAACAGCAGGCTCACTGTCTAGAAGGGGGAGGCAGACGACAAAACAAAACATATAAACCAAATAAAATAAATAGAATATCGGATCAGACCCAGCCCCTGTCCTGCTTGGGGCTCACGTTCATTCATTCATTCAAGCGGATTTATTGAGCGCTTACTGTGTGCAGAGCACTGTATTAAGCATAGTAGAAGAGATGTGCCTTCCAAAAGTTTTGAAGGTGGGGAGAGTCATTGTTCGTCAGATATGAGGAGGGGAAGGGTGTTACAGGCCAGAGGCAGGATGTGGCAAGGGGTTGGTGGTGAGATAATAATAAATAATAATGACGGCATTTGTTAAGCGCTCACTATGTACAAAGCACTATTCTAAGCATTGGGGGGGGATACAAGGTGGTCAGGTTGTCCCATGAGGGGCTCACAGTCTTCATCCCCATTTTACGGATGAGGGAACTGAGGCAGTCTCCCCCTTCTAGACTGGTCTCCCCCTTCTAGATTGTGAGCCCACTGTTGGGTAGGGACTGTTTCTATATGTCGCCAGCTTGTACTTCCCAAGCGCTCAGTACAGTGCTCTCTGCACACTGTAAGCGCTCAATAAATATGATTGATTGATTGATTGATTGATTGAGGCTCAGAGAATAATAATAATAATAATGATGGCATTTATTAAGCGCTTACTACGTGCAAAGCACTGTTCTAAGCGCTGGGGGGGATACAAGGTGATCAGGTTGTCCCACGAGAGGCTCACAGTCTTCATCCCCATTTTACAGATGAGGGAACAAGGGACAGGGAAGTTAAGTGACTTGCCCGAGGTCACACAGCAGATATGCGGCGGAGCCGGGATTCGAACCCATGACCTCCGACTCCGAAGCCCGTCCAAAGATAGGCAACGCGGAGGTGCAGTAAGAAGGTGAGCACAAGGGGGAGCGGAGTTTCCCAAGTCTCTGATCCCTGGCCTCCGTCCCCTACCTCAAACAGCAGCAGGATCACAAGGCGTCCCACATCCACCTCTCCCTGCTTCCCGGCAAGTGAGAGTCCAAGAGCTGCTACCACGGGGCGGCCTGGGGAGGGGACCAACAAGTAACTCGGACGCACCTGTTTCCATCTGCCCAGGTGGAGGGAGGACGTGGGACAGTTTCCCCCAACGGCCTGGCCTTCAATCCAGTCTGCCCCAATTTTTCCAAGCAGATATTTTGGCCAAGACCCCCAGAAAAGGGTAGCCGCTTCTGCCACGATGAGTGTGGCATCTTTTGGAAGGCACATCCCACTCCTGACACCCTCCCTTCTCTCCTTCTCCAGCCCAGCCCGCACCCTCCGCTCCTCCACCGCTAATCTCCTCACCGTACCTCGCTCTCGCCTGTCCCACCATCGACCCCCGGCCCACGTCATCCCCCGGGCCTGGAATGGCCTCCCTCTGCCCATCCGCCAAGCTAGCTCTCTTCCTCCCTTCAAGGCCCTGCTGAGAGCTCACCTCCTCCAGGAGGCCTTCCCACACTGAGCCCCTTCCTTCCTCTCCCCCTCGTCCCCCCTCCATCCCCCCATCTTACCTCCTTCCCTTCCCCACAGCACCTGTATATATGTATATATGCTTGTACATATTTATTACTCTATTTATTTATTTATTTATTTTACTTGTACATATCTATCCTATTTATTTTATTTTGTTAGTATGTTTGGTTTTTATTCTCTGTCTCCCCCTTTTAGACAGTGAGCCCACTGTTGGGTAGGGACTGTCTCTAGATGTTGCCAATTTGTACTTCCCAAGCGCTTAGTACAGTGCTCTGCACATAGTAAGTGCTCAATAAATACGATTGATTGATTGATTGATTGATTGATTGGAATGCCCTCCCTCTGCCCACCCGCCAAGCTAGCTCTCTTCCTCCCTTCAAGGCCCTACTGAGAGCTCACCTCCTCCAGGAGGCCTTCCCACACTGAGCCCCTTCCTTCCTCTCCCCCTCATCCCCCTCTCCATCCCCCCATCTTACCTCCTTCCCTTCCCCACAGCACCTGTGTATATGTATATATGTTTGTACATATTTATTACTCTATTTATTTATTTTACTTGTACATATCTATTCTATTTATTTTGTTAGTATGTTTGGTTTTGTCTCCCCCTTTTAGACAGTGAGCCCACTGTTGGGTAGGGACTGTCTCTATATGTTGCCAATTTGTACTTCCCAAGCGCTTAGTACAGTGCTCTGCACACAGTAAACGCTCAATAAATACGATTGATGATGATGATGATGATGAGTATTTTCCCCACACGTTTTGGCAAAGACGCTATTGCCGAGCTAGAGAACGTTTTCCGGCACCTGCGCCTGCCGATGCTTTCGAGCGCACGTGTGGCTTTGAACATTGACGGGAGTTTCCGTGACTTCAAGAGTCTTCAGGTAATAATAATAATAATGATGATGGTATTTGTTAAGCGCTTACTATATGCAAAGCACTGTTCTAAGCGCTGGGGAGGTTACAAGGTGATCAGGTTGTCCCACAGGGGGGCTCACAGTTTTAATCCCCATTTTACAGATGAGGTCACTGAGGCCCAGGGAAGTGAAGTGAGTTGCCCAAAGTCACACAGCTGACAGTTGGCGGAGCCGGGATTTGAACCCATGACCTCTGACTCCAAAGCCCACGATCTTTCCACTGAGCCACGCTGCCAGTTCCCGCGTTTCGGCACTGCCCGCTTCCTGCCTGCTCCCTCCCTAGTCCTGCTGGTAATTGAGTCAGTGGGAAATACAGTCAGTCAGTCGTATTTAATGAGCGCTTACTGTGTGCAGAGCACTGTACTAAGCGCTTGGGAGAGTCCAGAATGACGATAAACAGACACATTCCCTGCCTGCAACCAGCTTACAGTCTAGAAGGGGATACAGGGAATGTGGCAGCCACTTCTGTCAGATTGTACCCTCCCAAGGTTTTAGTTCAGTGCTCCGCACATATTATGAGCTCAGCAGTATAATGGATAGAACCCAGGCCCGGGAGTCAGAAGGTCGTGGGTTCTAGTCCCTGCTCCACCACTTGTCTGCTGCGTGACCCTGGACAAGTCATTTCACTTCTCTGGGCCTCAGTTACGTCATGAGGAAAATGGGGATTGAAACTGTGAGCCCCACGTGGGACAGGGACTGTGTCCAACCCGATTTGCTTCTATCCACCCTAGTGCTTAGTACAGTGCCTGGCAGGTAGTAAGCGCTTAACAAATGCCATCATTATTATTTTAGTCCCGTACTTCGCACCCAGTAAGGGCTCAATAAATACCCCTGATTGATTGATTGGTTGAGGGAGCGGAGAGGCCTACGCATGGCTTCCTCGGTTGGGGCTCATAGAGGTGGCGAGCGGTCTCGAGGCTGGTGGCCTGGTGGCCTGGTGCTCCAGACCGGTCTTACGGTGGACCTTCAGGTCGAGGCCCCGGCTCTGACCAGCCACCTTTCCATCATCATCATCATCAATCGTATTTATTGAGCACTTACTATGTGCAGAGCACTGTACTGAGCGCTTGGGAAGTACAAATTGGCAACATTCCAGCCTCCCGTGACTTGGAGGGCGCATTGTGGAATCATCTGGGGATGGACGGGGGGCGCGTACCCCCGAGAGAAGCCGGGACGGGGCGAGGGGCCCGGACCCCTGGGTTCTGCCTGCAGTCCTCTCCCCAAGACCCTGGAGGGGGGTAGGAATAGGGTCCTGGGGCCTTCTTCCTCCCCGCCCCCCATCCCTGCCCCCCTTTCACGTCTCCAGCGGATTATTTTGGGAGGCTGAACGGGTTGGGGGTGGGGGGTGTCCGCGAGAGGCCCCTCCTCCTCTCTCTTGTTCTGGTTCTTTCCTCCCTGTTGCCATGGCAACCCCAGAGGAACAGGAGCCAGGAGTCAGGATGCCTGGGTCCCCGCTGGGGCCTGGGGAAGGGAGATAGAGTTTGGGGGTGTGTGTTTTGAAGCGGGGGGGCTATTCACCTCTCTGTCCCTTTAAGGGTCTCTCCGGCACACTCACCTCTCTCTCTTTCTGCTTCTCCCCGCCTCCTTCCCCCCCATCCATCCCTTCCTCCTCTCTTCTCCTCTCTCACTCTCTCTCCATCATCTCTCCATCATCATCACCTCTCCATCCCGGCTGTGCTCAGGGCCTGCGGCCTTGGCTCTCCACCTCCGCCAGCCGCGGGGGAGCCCCCCACGACCTCGGCCTTAGACCTCCCGGGTCCGCAGCCATGTCAGCAGAGAAGTCAGGTAACACCGGACACCCCCCCCGTCCCCCCCCACCTCTCCCTCAACTCCTCCTGCTTCCTGTCTCCCACCCTACTCCCCTGCCCCAACTCTGGGACACCCCCCCAGCCCCCTGCCACTTCCCGCTCGGCCTCCTCTCCGGCCTCTCTCCCTGCTCCCCTATCCCCCCCCACCTCCCCCATCCCCCTTGCTCCCCCATCCTCGTGTCCATGCTTTCCCCAATGCCCGTTGTTGGGTAGGGACCGTCTGTATATGTTGCCGACTTGTACTTCCCAGTGCTTTGCACACAGTAAGCGCTCAATAAATACGATTGAATGAATGAATGAACCTGTCTCCATTCCCCTGGACCCCTCGTTTGGCTTTCCCATTCCCTCAGCCGCCCCCTCTCCTCCTGCCCTGAATCCCTGTCTCTTCCTCTTAGCCTTCTCATCAGCTCCATTCTCTCCTCTTCCTCCTCCCCCCTTTCCCTCCTCCTCCCCTTTTCCTCCTCTTCCTCCCACTCTTCCTCTCCTCCCTGCCTTCCTCCTCCTCCTCTCCCTCTTCCTCCCACTCTTCCTCTTCTCCCTCTTCCTCTCCCCTTCCTCCTTCTCATTTCCCCAAACAGCATTATTATTATTATTATTACCACCATTACGATTATTATGATGATTCCCGACACTTTCCTCTGTCCCTGCTCTCCTCCCTTACCTGCTCTCCCCTTCCCTCTGACCCCGACACCCAATTTCCCTGTGGGAGGAGGGGGCACTGTACACTGACCCACGCTCCACACGGATGGCACATGCGATAACACGGACCGACACAGGGATCTGCCCCGCCAGCCGCAGGTGACAGATGGACAGAGCTTCCCACGCAGGAAGAAACTCACCAGGGAAACATGAGGTCATGGCGATTTAGAGGAGGAGGGTGGGCGAAAATGCGCTCTCCACTTCATTCCAGGCAGACCAGCGTGGCTGAGGGGATGAACCTCGGGAGGCCTAGGAGTCAGAAGGACTTGAGTTCTAATCCCGGCTCCGCCACGTGTCTGCTGTGTGACCCTGGGCAAATCGCTTCATTTCTCTGGGCCTCCATTCCCCTCATCTATCAAATGGGGATTAAGACTGTGAGCCCCATGTGGGACATAGACTGTGTCCAACCTGATTCGCTACTATCTAACTTCGTACAGTGCTGGCACATCGTCTGCGTTTAACAAAATACCATTAATGACTACCCCAGGGACCCCCACCCCCCGGAGGCACGGGCATCTCCAGCCCCCCGGGGACCCATGAAGGAGCCGACGGGGTGGCACATGGCCACCTGCCAACACTAACCCTAATTCAATTCCTTCATTCAATCGTATTTATTGAGCGCTTACTGTGTGCAGAGCACTGGACTAAGCCCCTGGGAAGTACCAGTCGGCAACGTATAGAGACGGTCCCTACCCGACAACGGGCTCACGGCCAGAAACCTTCACTCATGCAGACCCTGGGGCACCCGCAAGCCAATACGTGGGCGAGGGGACAACCGTGCTGAAGCAGATGTGCGCACTCGCGTGCTAGCACACGGGAGGACGTGGACACGGGAGGCTTTGGGCTTCGGCGCGGGGGGCGGACGGTTGGAGGGCGGTTCGCCGCTGGGATGAGCCCCCAGGGACGGAGGGCTGGCGAGGGGAAGGAAGAGGAGGAGGACCGTGACCTAAAAATCAGCCTCCTCAGAAGAGGCCGGAGGGGACAGGGAGGTTGGCCTAGATTCGAGGCCCGCTCCCAGCTTCCTTTGGGGCAGGGGGACGGTTGGACCATCTCTCCTCTCCCTGGCTTCATGTCCGTCTCTGGGGCCGTGTCTCTCTAGCTCTGCATCCGTCTCTCTCTTTCTCTGGCTGTGTCTCTGTCTCCGTCTCTCCCCCCAACAGGGCTCCAGGACTCGGTCCCTCACACGTCCCCTCCCCCTTACAATGCCCCCCAGCCCCCTGCGGACACCCCGGGCCCCGCTCCCCAGGCGGCAGGCTCGACGCCGGCCTCTCACCACCACCACCACCACCACTACCACCAGTCCGGCACGGCCACGCTCCCGCGGCTCGGAGGGGGCGGGCTGGCCTCCGCCTCGGTGCCCCCCGCCATGAGGGGCCCCGCTTCCTCTGCCACGCTGCCTCGCCCCCCGCACCATGCCCCTCCTGCCCCGGCCCCGGGGGCGCCTCCCGGCTGTGCCACCCTGCCTCGCCTGCCCCCGGACCCTTACCTGCAGGAGACCCGCTTTGAGGGGGGGCTGCCCCCTCCGCCCCCCGCTGCTGCAGCCCCACCCCCTCCCGCCCCGGCCCCCCCGCCACCTCAGGGCTTCGTGGTGCCCACGCACCCGGGCGCCGTCGGGGCCTTGCCCCTGGGCGGGTATGTGGCCCCCGGCTACCCGCTCCAGCTGCAGCCCTGCACCGCCTACCTGCCTGTCTACCCAGTGGGCACAGTGAGTGGAGTGGCGGTGGGGGCGGACGGGACGTGCCTTGGGGAAAGAAGGGGCTGGGTGGAAAATGGGCAGCGCTGGGGTGGGACTGGTGGAGACTGGGAACGAGGGAGAGGATTTGAGGGGGAACTGGGAAGGGCTGGGGACTCCTGAGGCCCCGGAGAGGTGGTGGGAGGGGGGCACTGGGGAGTGTTGGGGCCCTAGAGAGGCTATGCGGGCAACCGCGGTGTCTTGGGGAGTGCTGGGGCCCTGGTCATGGGTTCCAATCCCCGCTCCGCCACTCGTCTGCCGTGTGGCCTTGGGTAAATCACTTCATTCTCTGGGCCTCAGTTCCCTCATCTATGAAATGGGGACACTTCTCTGGGCCTCAGTTCCCTCATCTATGAAACGGGGATTAGGACTGTGAGCCCCACGTGGGACAGGGACTCCGTCCAACTCGATTTGCTTGGATCCCCCCCAGCTCCTTGTTCGGTGCCTGGCACATAGTAAGCGCTTGACAAACGG
This sequence comes from Tachyglossus aculeatus, assembly GCF_015852505.1. Taxonomy (NCBI): domain Eukaryota; kingdom Metazoa; phylum Chordata; class Mammalia; order Monotremata; family Tachyglossidae; genus Tachyglossus; species Tachyglossus aculeatus. The sequence continues at coordinate 2,026,561 of NC_052096.1, read as the reverse complement.
CATGATTTTTCTGGACCATTAGCTCACTGTGGGTGGGGAATGTCACTGTTTATTGTTGTGGTGCACTTCCCCGAGTGCTCAGTACACTGCTCTGCGCACAGTCAGCGCTCAAGAAATGCGATCGAGTGAACGAATGAATTCAGTCGTATTTACTGAGCGCTTAACTGTGCGCCAGGCACTGAACTAAGCGCTTGGGAGAGGACAATATGATCACAGACGAACATATTCCTGCTCACAGTCTAGAGGGGGAGACAGATGAGTACATAAATTAATTACGGCTATATAGGGTCACTTAGGTGGTCGCATGTTTCTTCTCCCCAGCCCTATGCGGGCACAGGGACGGCGGGGGCAGCAGGGGTTGGGGTGCCCTCCGGGGCACTGTCTCCTCCCCCGCTGGGCCCCGGCCTGGCCCTGCTGGAGCCCCGCCGCCCGCCCCACGACTACCTGCCCATCGCCGTGCTGACCACCGTCTGCTGCTTCTGGCCCACCGGCATCATCGCCATCTTCAAGGCCGTGCAGGTCGGACGACGACCCGGGCCCCCGGCGGGGAGGGGCAGGGCTGGAATTGAGTCTGGGCGCGTGGAAGGAGGGAAGGGCACTTGAAGAAAAGGGGCAGGGTCCGGGAAGGGCTGTAAACGCGTTGTGGACAAGGTCCGTTCTGTTGTTATAATAATAATAATAATAATAATAATAATGGCATTTGTTAAGCGCTTACTATGTGCAAAGCACTGTTCTAAGCGCTGGGGAGGATACAAGGTGATCAAGTCCCACTTGGGGCTCACAGTCTTAATCCCCACTTTACTGATGAGGTAGCTGAGGCCCAGAGAAGCTGTGACTTGCCCAAAGTCACCCAGCTGACAATTGGTGGAGCCGGGATTTGAACCCGTGACCTCGGACTCCAAAGCCCGGGCTCTTTCCAATGAGCCACGCTGCTTCTCAAGCGTTATAGCGTCCTCTCCCAAGCGCTTGGTACAGCGAGCACTGAGGTTATCCAGGGTAAGGCCTGAATAAATGCGATCGATCGGTCGGGTGGGACCCAAGGAAGAATCAGTCAGCCAGCGGTAGCGATTGAGAACTGACCGTCAGCGGAGCGCCAAACTAAGCGTTTGGACAGGATCCCTGCCCTCAAGGGGCTTACAGTTTAGCGGAGGAGGCGGACGCCAAGATAAGTTTCAGGAAAGGGGAAGCAGCAGAGATTAAAGATAGGTGCAGCGGTGGTGGTATCTAAATTCTTAGTGGGATGATTTAAGAGAATACCTAGTAGTGACAATGGTAGGTCTTAAGCACTTATTGTGTGCAGACCGTGTACTAAGCGTTGGGAAAGAATACACAGGTGGGAATTGGGACCAGTCCCCATCCCTTGTGGGGCTCAAGACCCACAGGTGATGATAATGATAATGTTGGTATTTGTTAAGCACTTACTATGTGCCAAACACTGTTCTAAGCACTGGGGTAGATACAAGGTAATCAGGTTGTCCCTCGTGGGGCTCACAGTCTTCATCCCCATTTTACAGATGAGGGAACTGAGGCCCAGAGAAGCAGCGTGGCTCAGTGGAAAGAGCCCTGGCTTGGGAGTCAGTGGTCATGGGTTCTAATCCCAGTTCCGCCACTTGTCAGCTGGGTGACTTTGGGCAAGTCACTTCACTTCTCTGTGCCTCAGTTCCCTTATCTGTGAAATTGGGATTGAAGACTGTGAGCCCCAGGTGGGACAACCTGATCACCCCGTATCCCCCCCCCCCCCCAGCGTTTAGAACAGTGCTTTGCACATAGTAAGCGCTTAACAAATAGCATCATCAGAGAAGTTGGGTGACTTGGCCGAGTTCACACAGCTGACAAGTGGCAGAGTTGGGATTAGAACCCGTGACCTTTGACTCCCAAGTCCAGGCTCTTGACACTAGGCCACGCTGCTTGCTGCCAGGGGGTGGGAGATGAGCCGGGAAGGCCTCCCGGAGGAGGTGGGATTTTTTTTCCGTAGGGCTTTGGAAGAGAGTCGGGGGTAAAGAGAGGTTGTGGACGGGGTTTGGAGGTCCCGGGAGAGGGGCGAGGGGCGTGGGGATCCGGGCCCTGACGCCCCCCGCCCCGCTGGGGCCCCGTTGGGACGCCAAAGCAGCATGGCTCAGTGGGAAGAGCCTGGGCTTTGGTGTCAGAGGTCATGGGTTCAAATCCTGACTCCACCACCTGTCGGCTGTGTGACTTTGGGCAAGTCACCTAACTTCTCTGTGCCTCAGTTACCTCATCTGTAAAATGGGGATGAAAACTGTGAGCCCCCTGTGGGACAACCTGATCACCTTGTAACCTCTCCAGCGCTTAGAACGGTGCTTTGCACATAGTAAGCGCTTAACAAATACCATCATTATTATTATTATTATTGTTGTGCAGGTGCGGACGGCGGTGGCCCGCGGAGACCTGGTGTCGGCCGAGATCGCGTCCCGCGAGGCCCGGAACTTCTCCTTCATCTCCCTGGCCGTGGGCATCGCTGCCATGGTGCTCTGCACCATCCTCACCGTGGTCATCATCATCGCCGCGCAGCATCATGACAACGACTGGGAGCCCTAGGCCGCCCCCGGACCCCCCCCCCGGACCCCCCCGCCCCGAGGCCCCGCCCCTCCCACCGCTAACCACGCCCCTTCCCCTAAGCCACGCCCACCCGCGCCTCCAGGGAGCCCGGCCCCGCCCCTCCCATCACCAGCCACTCCCATTTCGTCGAGGCCCCACCCCTTCCCCACTGACCACTCCCCCTCCAGCCTGAGGGAGGAGGCAGAGCCAAGCCCCGCCCCTTTCCCCACTAACCACGCCTACCCACTTAAGCCACGCCCGCCCACACCTCCACGGAGCTAGACTCCTCCCCACCGACCGCTGACCACACCCCTGTCCTTAAGCCACACACCCACTAGCTCCTCCAGGAAGCTAGGCCCCGCCCCTCTCATCATTAACCACGCCCATCCACACCCTAAGCCACGCCCACGCTCACATCCTAGGCGTCAGGCCCCGCCCTCTCGACACCAGCCACGCCCACTCCCCTGAAGCCACGCCCACAACCCTTTCTGGGAACCACGCCCACCCAGGACCTCCACGGATCCAGGCTCCGCCCCCTCTCACCACCAACCACGCCCATTTCGTCGAGGCCCCGCCCATTTCCCCGCTGACCACGTCCTTCCCAGGGCCCGCCCACTCCCCCCTCCAGCCTGAGGGAGGAGGCAGAGCCAAGCCCCTCCCCTTCTCACTAACCACGCCCATCCTCTTTAGCCACGCCCACCACCCCTCCGGAGAGCCATGCCCCGCCCATCCAACCGCTAACCACGCCCCTTTTCTCCCTAAGCCACGCCCACAGCGCCTCCATGAAGCTAGGTTCCGCCCCTTCAATCGCTAGCCACGCCCATTCCCCGCAAAGCCACGCCCACCCGAAAGCTCCATGCAGCCAGTCCCCGCCCCTTTTCACCACCAACCACGCCCGTTCCGTCTAGGCCCCTCCCTTTTCCCGCCGACCACGCCCCTAAATCAGGCCCCGCCCACCCCCTCCAGCCTGATGAATGAGGCAGAGCCAAGCCCCGCCCCTTTCCCTAATAACCACGCCCATCTGTCGGAGACCCCGCCCCTTCCACACTATCCACGCCCATTCTCTTAAGACACGCCCACCGCCCAGGGAGCCAGGCCCCACCCCTTTCGTCGCTGGCCACACCCCATTTCCCCAAGCCACGCCCATCCACTCATCCACGGTGGTCCTGCCTCAGTCTCCCTAATCCCACCCCTTCCTGGACCCCTCCCACTCCATCCACTATCCTGCGGGAGGAGCCAGGTCCCTCCCCTTTCTGCCCGAGGCTCCGCCCCTTCTCCCACCAGCCTGGGGAAAGTGGCAGTGCCAAGCTCCACCCTGCTGCCTTCAGGCCCCGCCTCACCCCTAATCCCAGCCCCTCCAAGGAGCCAGGCCCTGCTCCCTCCTCTCACCTCCCTCTTCTGGGCCTTTCCCTCCAGAAGGGGGCTAGCCTGCCCCCTCCCTTTCCACTCCCCCCAACCCCAAGTCGTCAACTGTGCCCTTGGGTGGGCCACCCCCCTAAAGTCCTGGCTCTTTTGGCCCTGGCCACTCCAGCGGGGGACCCCCCACTCAACCCCTCCCCAGGCCTCTGGGGCCTGTACAGCTCTCCCGCCCGAGAGACCTTCCTCTTCCCCGCAAGTTCCTGCCCCCCTCTGTTTAGACTGAGATTTGGGGGGTTCAAGTCCCCCCCGCCCCCAAGGACTAGGGGCCGGCTCCCCGCGTCACCCCTGTAAATCGCTCACAGCCCCAGCCTCACATACTTTATTTCAGGAGGGTGGAGGATGGGGTCTGGGGTGAGGGGGCGAGCGGATGGACCCACACACCCAGGATGGACCCCCCCCCCCCCACTCCTCAACCCCTCCTTTCGGGGTCCCTCCTAACCCCGGACCCCTCCCCGCTGCCCCCTCTGTGTTTGCGACGTCCTGTTTCGGCCCGGCCCAGGGGAGAGACCGAGCGCAAGATGAAATTAAAAGGACTGTCATTGTTTCCCCCCCTTCAAAGCCGCTCCGGCGATGATGGCCGAAGGCGACGGCCTTGTCCAGCCATTCCGGGGGACAAGGGCGGGGGTTGCTCCTCACAGAGACCCAGAACAGCAGCCGAGGGACCGGAATGCAGACAGACAGGCTCTGGGAGATGGAGACAGAGATGGATGGAGGGTAGGGGGACGTTGGGGGGGCATAAAGACACAGAGGCAGCAGGGACAGACAGACGAACTGAAGTCTCTCATCCAGAGATCTCTCCGTTCCCCTCTTCCCCACCCACCCGGGGTCTTCTCGGTGAGGTCAGAGGTCACGGGAAGTCTCGAGGCCACTGGGCCATCCTGCCGGGGCAGAGGCTGGGGGCCCCGAGAACAGATCACGGGACAGGGAGAAGGGGACCTTTGAACTGGGAGAGACGGTGTCGTCTACGGGGAAAGAGCCCGGGCCTGGGGGTCAGGTGAACTGGCAGGCTGGATGAGCTTGGAGCCGGTCGCAACTTCTGGGGGCCTCGATTTCCTCATCTGTAAAACGGGAATGCCGTGGCCCGCCTCTCCCTACCTCCCGGGGATGTTATGAGAAAACGAGATAAATGACGTGGAAAGATTTTGGAAAAATAAAAGCGTTATACAAAAAGAAAGAGCGAGGGTCATGGAAGGGGGAGAGGACTGGGAGGAGAGGGAAGCAGCGTGGTCTAGTGGAAAGAGCCAGCCTGGGAGCCAGAGGGCCTGGATTCTAATCCGTCTCTCCCACTTGTCGGCTGCGTGGCCTTGGGCAAGTGACTTAACTTCTCTGTGCCTCAGTTTCCTCAACTTTAAAATGGAGATTCGATACCCATTCCCCCTCCTACTCAGACTGTGAGTCCCATGTGAGATGGGGACTGTGTCCAACCTGATAGACTGGCACCTACTCTAGCAATTAGAACAGTGCTTGACACATGATATTCATTCATTCATTCAATCGTATTTATTGAGCGCTTACTGTGTGCAGAGCACTGTACTAAGCGCTTGGTAAGTCCAAGTTACCAACATCTAGAGACGGTCCCTACCCAACAACGGGCTCACAGTCTAGAAGGGGGGAGACAGACAACAAAACAAAACATGTGGACAGGTGTCCAGATTGGATATAGTCCCTGTCCCTGTCCCTGTCCCATGATAAGCACTTAACAAATGCCATTATGATCATCACCGTTTTTATTACTAGGGAGAAGAGGAGGGGCAGGGTTGGCGAGTGAGGAAGGGGGTAGGCTCAGGTTGTGGGGGCTTTGGGGAGCTCATGGGATGGGGGCACACTCTCCCTGGCCTGCAGCCTGGTATTTGTAAATGTGGAATTCCCAGTTGGGATGGGTTTCCTGAGGCCTCTGGCTCAGCGGAGAGGCCTGTGGAAGAGGAATGGGCCAGGGCTTGCCCACTGTGGCTGGGGGCTGACCGAGGCCCACCCGCTGGCCTCTCCCACTCTGGAGCTTGCCCTACCAATTTAAAATTGTTGAAGGTGAGCTTCTAGGAGCAGAGATCCTGGGTTGTGGGGGTGGAGCGGGAAAACATCACCTCTTGAAAAGGACCCCTCCTCTAGCTCACCCCCTTGGAGACCGTTTTGTGTCACCTTTGGACTCCGTCCTCAGGGCCAGGCCCTCCACCTTGACTCCATCCCCTGGGGAGGTCTTTGCCTTGAACCCCGCTCCTTGATGTCACTGGAGCTCCACACCCTGCCCTGTGAGGGCCATCTCTCCTCCCACCCCTCATGGGAATCATCACCAATCGTATTTATTGAGCGCTTACTATGTGCAGAGCACTGTACTAAGAGCTTGGGAAGTACAAATTGGCAACATATAGAGACAGTCCCTACCCAACAGTGGGGAATCAATCAATCAATCAATCAATCAATCGTATTTATTGAGCTCTTACTGTGTGCCGAGCACTGTACTAAGCGCTTGGGAAGTACAAGTTGGCATCAATCTATCTATCAATCAATAGTATTTATTGAGTGCTTAGTGTGTAAAAAGCCCTGGACTAAGCGCTTGAGAGAGGACAATAGAACAGACTTGGGGTACTCATTCATTCATTCAATCGTATTTATTGAGTGCTTACTGTGCGCAGAGCACTGTACTAAGCGCTTGGGAAGTACAAGTTGGCAACATGTAAAGACAGTCCCTACCCAACAACGGGCTCACAGTCTAGAAGGGGGAGACAGACAACAAAACAAAACATGTAGACAGACAGGTTTATTGAGAGCCTACTATTCGCGGAACACCCTCCAAAGCCTGCGCTTTTCCCACTGAGCCATACTGGTACTTGTTAAGCTTACTGTGTGCTAGGCACTGTACTAAGCGCTGGCGTGGGTACAAGCAAATCGAGTTAGACACAGTCCCTGCCCCATGTGGGGTTCACAGTCTCAATCCCCCTTTTCCCGATGAGGGGACTGAGGCACAGAGGAGTGATGTGACTTGCCCACGGTCACACAGCAGACATGGGCGAGTTAAACTCGAACAGTGCCGGGGTCAGCTATCATGTGTGTGTGTGTGTAATATATATCAATCAATCGTATTTATTGTGCGCTTGCTGTGTGCAAAGCACTGTACTAAGCGCTTAATGTGTCCCCTTTTGAGTCAAATTGGACAGTTGTGATTTCCTTTTTGGGGGGATTCTGTTGAAACTGGATTATCCTCCAGTCGACTTCCATCCCAGGGGTATCCCCTTCCCCAGGGAGGGGAAGAATGGGAAAAGGAAGACACTGTAAGGAGAGGTAGCCTCCACCCCGACCCCAGCTACCGCCTCTATTTATCTGACCGTGCTTTCCCCTGCACGTAGCCCAAGTGCTTGGCACAATGTTAATTATATTAGTAGTAGTAATATTAATAATAGCATTATATTATATTATAATACATTATTATAATATATCATCAATATTAATATCATTAATAATAAATAATAATGTCATAATCATTATAATAATCAATAATAATGACATATTATTATTATTATAAGTACGACTGATTGATTAAGTACCAGAATTATTATCAAAGCAAGGGCTCAGGCCGGTTGCTATGGGCCTGGGGAGCGCCCGGTTGCCAAGGAAGTGACGTAACGGGGAAGTGGGCGGGGGGAGGGACGTTCCCTGCTCGGATTGGTGAATGCCGGGGATGCGATGGGGGGGCGGCTCCGGATTCTGATGCCCCCTCCCTCGGTCCTCCTTCTCTCCTTCGCCCCCCTCTCGACAGGTAAGACCCCCCGGTTAGAGGAGGGGTCGAGGGAGTCCGGAAAAAAGGGGCTGCTCGCCCCGCTTCCGCCCTGGGTCCTAAAGAAGCGGGCCGTTTGCCGGGTCAAGGCGGGCCGGGGACCGGGGGTCGTTGGGGTTGTTTGACCCTCGTGCGCTCCCGTAGCGGGCGCGCGTCCCGTCGCCGCGGAGCCTTCTGGGACTTGTAGTCCTCGCCCGGCCCTGGGCCTGATGGAGCCTGCCATTTTGGGAAGGGCAGGGTCAATAATAACCATTATCATTAAGACCCTTGTGTACATCGCTCTAATTTATGTCTTTCTGTTCATTCAGTCAGTCGTATTTAATCAAGTTAATTTAATCAATACGATTGATTGATTGATTTAGTAAAATTCATTCGTCCAGTCGTATTTATTGAGCGCCTACTGGGTGCAGAGCACTGGACTAAGTGCTTGGGAGGGCCAAGTTGGCAACATGGAGAGACGGTCCCTACCCAACAAGTGGCACACAGTCTGGAAGGGGGAGACAGAGAACAAAACCAAACATACTAACAAAATAAAATAAATAGAATAAATATGTACAAGTAAAATAAATAAATAGATAGAGTAATAAAAACGTACAGACATATATACAGGTGCTGTGGGGAGGGGAAGGAGGTAAAGCGGAGAGGAAGGAGGGGGCTCAGTCTTAGGCGCTTACTATGTGCAAAGCACTGTTCTAAGCGCTGGGGAGGTTACAAGGTGATCAGGTTGTCCCACGTGGGGCTCACAGTCCTCATCCCCATTTTACAGGTGAGAGAACTGAGGCTCTGAGAATAATAATGATGGCATTGATTAAGTGTTTACTATGTGCAAAGCACTGTTCCAAGCGCCGGGGGGATCTAAAGTGATCAAGTTGTCCCACGTGGGGCTCACAGCCCTCATCCCCATTTTACAGATGAGAGAACTGAGGCTCTGAGAATAATAATGATGGCATTGATTAAGCGCTTACTATGTGCAAAGCACTGTTCCAAGCGCTGGGAGGGGGATCTAAAGTGATCAAGTTGTCCCACGTGGGGCTCACAGTCCTCATCCCCATTTTACAGATGAGAGAACTGAAGCTCTGAGAATAATAATGATGGCATTGATTAAGCGCTTACTATGTACAAAGCACTGTTCTAAGCGCTTGGGGGGGGGGGGGTTTACAAGGTGATCAGGTTGTCCCATGTGGGGCTCACAGTTTTAATCCTCATTTTACAGATGAGGTAACTGAGGCACAGAGAAGTGAAGTGATTTGCCCAAAGTCACACAGCTGACAGTTGGCAGAGCCGGGATTTGAACCCATGAACTCTGACTCCAAAGCCCGTGCTGTCTCCAGTGAGCCACGAGAAGTGAAATGACTTGCCCAAGGTCACACAGCAGACATGTGGCGGAGTCAGGATTAGAACCCATGACCTCTGACTCCAAAGCCCGGGCTCTTGCCCCTGAGCCACGCTGCTTCTCATTATTTATTCTCATTTATTGAGCTATTCGGGTGTTTAGAGCACTGTACCCAGTGCTTGGGAGAGTACAATCCAACAATAAACTGACTGTGGGTAGGGAATGAATGTGCTATATTGTTCATTCATTCATTCAATTGTATTTATTGAGCGCTTACTGTGTGCAGAGCACTGTACTAAGCGCTTGGGAAGTACATATCGGCAACATATAGAGACGGTCCCTACCCAACAGTGGGCTCACAGTCTAGAAGTGCCTTCCTATGTGTCAGGCACTGTACTAAGCGCTGGGGTCATCATCATCAGTGGTATTTATTGAGTGCTTACTACGTGCACAGCACTGTATTACGTGCTTGGGAAAGGAGAGTACAACTGAACTGGCAGCTCATCATTCATTCATTCAATCGTATTTATTGAGCGCTTACTGTGTGCAGAGCACTGGACTAAGCGCTTGGGAAGTCCAAGTTGGCAACATATAGAGACGGTCCCTACCCAACAGCGGGCTCACAGTCTAGAAGTGCCTTCCTATGTGTCAGGCACTGTACTAAGCGCTGGAGTCATCATCATCAGTGGTATTTATTGAGTGCTTACTATCATCATCATCATCATCAATCGTATTTATTGAGCGCTTACTATGTGCAGAGCACTGTACTAAGCGCTTGGGAAGTACAAATTGGCAACATATAGAGACAGTCCCTACCCAACAGTGGGCTCACAGTCTAAAAGGGGGAGACAGAGAACAAAACCAAACATACTAACAAAATAAAATAAATAGAATAGATACGTACACTGTGATTTTAGACTGTGAGCCCACTGTTGGGTAGGGACTGTCTCTATATGTTGCCAATTTGTACTTCCCAAGCGCTTAGTACAGTGCTCTGCACATAGTAAGCGCTCACTAAATACGATTGATGATGATGATATGTACAAGTAAAATAAATAAATAGCACAGCACAGTGCACAGCACTGTATTACGTGCTTGGGAAAGGAGAGTACAACTGAACTGGCAGCTCCTCATTCATTCAATCGTATTGAGCGCTTATTGTGTGCAGAGCACTGTACTAAGCGCTTGGGAAGGCCAAGTTGGCAACGTATAGAGACGGTCCCTACCCAACAGCGGGCTCACAGTCTAGAAGGGAAATAAATAGGGCAAATATACGGGGCAAAACCTGATCAAACACATAGAGCTTCTGTCCCCCATTCAAGGAGGGAATAGAAATCCATCTGAGTGGCTACACTCTGTCGGAGCTCCTGTCTGGAGACAATCTCGGCAGACAATCGAGTCAGGGAGGCCTCAGGAAACCCTCCTCAATCTCTTTGATTTTTGATGATATTGCTTTTGAGCGCTCAGTACTCCGTCTGTCCTCCGACAGCTCTCCGTTACATTAGTCTCTGCCTGTCCCGGTCGGTCACTGTGCAACGCGGCAGAGGATCCAGCTTCGTATTCCCGAAATTTCCGGTAAGTTGCCCTCATCGGTTTTCTCCGGTTTTTCGGCAGCCCCGGTCCCACACGGGGCTCACTGCCCAAGGTCCCGAATCCCGTTTTTAGAGGTGAGAGAGCTGCGGCACAGAGAAGTGAAGCAACTTGCCCAAGGCCACCCAGCGGGTCAGGGTTCGACAACGCAGGTCTCTTCACCAAGCCACACCGCTCCTCGATTCTCTCCAGGTTCTGGCCGACTCGTCTTGCCCGCACCCCATCCGGAGCTCCCGGGATGGACGGCGCGAAGAAGGAGAAGCCAGGAGCGGCCACAGCCGAGGCGGGAGGGAAAGGGAGTGCAGATGAGATGGCGGGGAGCGGGCTGCCGCCGGAGAAGCCCGGTGACAACCGCGGAATGGCCGATCCCGGAGGACGGGGTTCCGTCGCCGTGGCTGCGAAGGCCAGGCGGTCGGCGGGGGACCCGGCCGTGGCCAGCCGGGTTCAGGAGGACGTTCGGGCCACCGCCCGCGGGACGGACGGAGACCCTCCCGGGTCTCCCGACGGCGGGCCGGGGCCCGCCTCCCGGCCCACGCTCTGGCAGTGCCCGGACGGCAGCTTCGTCAAACGGATCGTGACCCCGGGCCGGGGCCTAGACAAACCCAAGGGCGGCTCCCGGTGCCGCGTGGCGGTGGCAGCGATGCCCGGGTGGCCCGGGACGGCCGGCGAGTCGGTGGACCTCACTCTGGGGGCGGGCCGGTGGAGGGGGGAGCCCTGGGGTGAGCTGATGGAGAAATGCCTGGAGAGCATGCGGCGGGGGGAGGAGGCGGAGCTGCTGCTCCCCGGGGACCCCCGGCCCCCGCCCCGCCTCACCTTGACGGCTTTCACCCCGGGCCGGGACTCGTGGGAGCTGCACCCTGGGGAGAAGGAGGCTCTGGCCCAGGAGGAGAGGGCCCTGGGCACGGAGCTCTTCCGGGCCGGGGACGTCCGGGGGGCGGCCCGCTGCTACGGCCGGGCCTTGCGGTTGCTGCTGACCCTCGCCCCGCCGGGCCCCCCCGAACGCGCGGCCCTCCATGCCAACCTGGCGGCCTGCCAGCTGCACCTGGGGCAGCCCCGGCTGGCGCAGCGGAGCTGCGAGAGGGCCCTGGAGCGGGAGCCGGGCCACCTCAAGGCCCTGTACCGGCGGGGGGTGGCCCGGGCGGCCCTGGGGGAGCTGGGGGAGGCGGCCGCCGACCTGCGGAGGGTCCTGGAGGCCGAGCCGGCCAACCGGGCGGCCCGGGAGGCGCTGGCGAACGTGGTGGCAAAGGGGCGGGAGCGGGACGCCGAGCTGGCCCGGGGGCTCCGCAAAATGTTCACCTGATTAAAGGCCCCTCGTCCGTCCGTCCGATCGTATTGACTGAGCCCCTTCCTTCCTCTCCCCCTCGTCCCCCTCTCCATCCCCCCCATCTTACCTCCCTCCCTTCCCCACAGCACCTGTATATATGTTTGTACATATTTTTTTACTCTATTTATTTATTTATCTAATTTATTTGTACATATCTATTCTATTTATTTTATTTTGTTAGTATGTTTGGTTTTGTTCTCTGTCTCCCCCTTCTAGACTGTGAGCCCACTGTTGGGTAGGGACTGTCTCTAGATGTTGCCAATTTGTACTTCCCAAGCGCTTAGTACAGTGCTCTGCACATAGTAAGCGCTCAATAAATACGATTGATGATGATTTACCGTGGACCAAGCGGAAAGAGCCGACTTGGAGCGTGTCCTGGGTCGCTTACCACCTGCGGAGCAATCATTCGTATTTACTGAGCGCTTACTGTGTGCAGAGCACTGGACTAAGCGCCTGGGAAGTACAAGTCGGCAACACATAGAGACGGTCCCTACCCAGCATCCACCAATCCCGGCTCCACCAGTTGTCAGCTGTGTGACTTTGGGCAAGTCACTTCACTTCTCTGTGCCTCAGTTACCTCATCTGTAAAATGGGGGTGAAGACTGTGAGCCCCACGTGGGACAACCTGATCACCCTGTAGCCACCCCAGCGCTTAGAACAGTGCTTTGCACATAGTAAGCGCTTAATAAATGCCATCATTATTATTATTATTATTATTAACAGCGGGCTCACAGTCTAGAGCACTGGACTAAGCGTTTGGGAGAGGCCAGCACAACGACGTAATAGACACAGTCCGTGCCCACAACAAACTTACATTCTAGAGGGGGAGTCGAGCGTTAATCATCATCAATCGTATTTACTGAGCGCTTACTATGTGCAGAGCACTGTACTAAGCGCTTGGGAAGTACAAATTGGCAACATATAGAGACAGTCGTCATCATCATCATCAATCGTATTTATTGAGCGCTTACTATGCGCAGAGCACTGTACTAAGCGCTTGGGAAGTACAAATTGGCAACATATAGAGACAGTCCCTACCCAACAGTGGGCTCACAGTCTAAAAGTTAATGTCAATGCTTACTGCGCGCAGAGCGCTGTACTAAACACTTGGGAGAGCCCACTCACTGGGTTCCAGTCCCAGCCCTGCCACTCCCTCAGCAGTGTGACCTCGGGCAAGTCACTTCATTCATTCATTCAATCGTATTTATTGAGCGCTTACTGTGTGCAGAGCACTGGACTAAGCGCTTGGGAAGTCCAAGTTGGCAACATCTAGAGACGGTCCCTACCCAACAGTGGGCTCACAGGCTAGAAGGGGGAGACAGACAACAAGACAAAACATATTAACAAAATAAAATAAATACAATAAATATGTACAAATAAAATAGAGTAACAAACATATATACAGGTGGTGTGGGGAGGGGAAGGAGGTAAGGCCAGGGGGATGGGGAGGAGGGGGAGAGGAGGCACTTCTCCGTGCCTCAGTTACCTCATCTGTAAAGTGAGGATTAAGACTGTGAGCCCCCTGTGGGATACCCTGATCACCTTGTATCCTCCCCAGCATTTAGAACAGTGCTTTGCACATAGTAGGCACTTAATAAATGCCATCATTATTATAATTATTATTATTCTCTGGCCCTCAATTTCCTCAGCTGTAAAATGGGGATTACTGGGACCTGGTCCACCCTGAATACCTACCCCAGCGCTTAGTAGAGCACTCATCCCGTAGAAGCAGCATGGCGGAGTGGATAGAGGACGGGCTTGGGAGTTAGAAAGTCATGAGTTCTAATCCTGCCTCCACTTCTTGTCTGCTGTGTGACCCCGGGCGAGTAACTTCTCCGTGCCTCAGTTACCTCATCTGTAAAATGGGGATTAAGACCGGGAGCCCCATGTAGGACAGGGACTGTGTTCAACCAGATTCACTTGTATCTACCCCAGTGGTTAGAACAGTGCCTGGCACATAGGAAGTGCTTAACAAATGCTATTATTAATAATAATAATAATAATAACAAATGCTGTTATTGATGTCCATCTCCCCCTCTAACCTGTAAACTTGTAGTGGGCAGGGAAGGCATCTACCCAAATCTCGGGCCTGGGAGTCTGAAGGTCACGGGTTCTAATCCCGACTCCACCGCTTGTCTGCTGTGTGGCCTTGGGCAATACACTTAACCTCCCCGTGCCTCAGTTACCTCAACTGTAAAATGGGGGTTGAGACTGCGTCCAACCTGATTTGCTTGTATCCACCCCAGCGCTTAGTACGGTGCCTTGTAGACTGTGAGCCCAATGTTGGGTAGGGACCGTCCCTGTATGTTCCCAACTTGGACTTCCCAAGCGCTTAGTACAGTGCTCTGCACACAGTAAGCGCTCAATAAATACGATTGAATGAATGAATGAATGGCACATAGCGCTTAACAAATACCACCATTATTACTATGATTAATAATAATGTTACCATAATACCACCAATATTATATATTACTAATATTATTAATATAATAATACAACTCTCCCAAAGGCTTGGTACAGTGCTGGGCACTCAATCAACACACCGTGGATTGAGGAAAGAGTCACGTGGGCAGCGAGGACGTGCTGCTGGCCCTTTAAACGCGAGGCTCCGAGGGGTGTAGCACCGCCCCCTGGCGCCCGCGGCCGGCGGCGCTGCCAGGGTCACCCGCGTCGCCATTGGTCGGCACCCCCGCCTCCGCCTCTGCTATTGGCCGGCGCCCGGCCTCCCTCCGCGCCATTGGTCGGCATCCCCGCCTCCGCCTCTGGCCGGCGCCCCACCTCTGCCTCTGCCATTGGCCATCGCCCCGCCTCCCTCTCCTCCACTGGCCGGCGCCCCGCCTCCCTCCGCGCCATTGGTCGGCACCCCCGCCTCCGCCTCTGCCATTGGCCGGCGCCGCACCTCCGCCTCCGCCTCTGCCATTGGCCGCCTCCCGGCCTCCCTCCGCGCCATTGGTCGGAACCTCCCGCCTCCTCCATTGTCCGGCGCCCCGCCTCCTTGCCCGCCATTGGTCGGCACCCACGCCTCCGCCTCCGCCATTGGCCGGCGCCCCGCCTCCCTCCCCGCCATTGGCCGGCACCCCCGCCCCCGCCCACGCCATTGGCCGGCGCCTTCCCGCGCCGTCCCTCATTGGCCCCTGGTTCTTCCGGGCCCCTCCTTCCCGGGGCCAGGGGCCGGCGTGTGTGGGGGGTTGGGGGGGGGCAAGATGGCGGCGGAGCTGCTGCTGCTCAGCGACATCGCCGACCCGGCGCGTTTCTTCGCCGACAACCTGCTCAGCGCCGAGGACTGGGGTCCGCGGGGCCCGGGGGGGTGCGCGCGAGGGGGCCGGGGGGGGGCGCTGACGAGCAGGTGGGAGAGACCACTGCCGAGCCCGGGGGGGCGGGGCCCGGGGAGGGTTGGACCACCTTCGGGACGGGCCGGGGGGAGCCGGGGCGGGGCGGACCAATGCGGGCCCGCGGGGGGGGCGCGCGCGGGGAGGGTTGGACCACCTTCTGGGACGGGAGGGGGGGAGCCGGGGCGGGGCGGACCACTGCGGGCCTGAGGGGGGGATGGGGGCGTGTGCTTCATAATAATAATAGTAATAATAATAGTAATAATAATAATAATGGCATTTATTAACTGCTTACTATGTGCAAAGCACTGTTTTAAGAGCTGGAGGGCGATACAAGGTGATCAGGTGGTCCCACGGGGGACTCACAGTTTTAACCCCACCCCCCCCCCCACCATTTTCCAGATGAGGTAACTGAGGCCCAGAGAATAATGATAATCATCATCATCATCCATCGTATTTATTGAGCGCTTACTATGCGCAGAGCACTGTACTAAGCGCTTGGGAAGTACAAACTGGCAACATCTAGAGACAGTCCCTACCCAACAGTGGGCTCACAGTCTAAAAGGGGGAGACAGGGAACAAAACCAAACATACTAACGAAGTAAAATAAATAGAATAGATATGTACAAATAAATTAAATAAATAAATAGAGTAAAAAAATATGTACAAACATATATATACACAGATAATGATAATGTTGGTTAAGCGCATACTATGTGCAAAGCACTGTTCTAAGCGCCGGGGGAGATACAAGGTGATCAGGTGGCCCCACGGGAGGTTCACAGTCTTCACCCCCATTTTCCAGATGAGGGAACTGAGGCCCGGAGAAGTGAAGGGACTGGCCCAAAGTCACACAGCTAGGGACCATCTCTCTATATTGCCGATTTGGACTTCCCAAGCGCTTAGTCCAGTGCTCTGCACACAGTAAGCGCTCAATAAATACGATTGAATGAATGAATGAAAGTGGCGGAGCTGGGATTCGAACCCGTGACCTCGGACTCCAAAGCCCGGGCTCTTTCCACTGAGCCACGCTGATAATAATGGCATTTATTAAGCGCTTACTATGTGCAAAGCACTGTTCTAAGCGCTGGGGGGGTATACTAGGTGATCAGGTGGCCCAATGGGGGGCTCACAGTCTTCATCCCCATTTTATAGATGAGGGAACTGAGGCCCGGAGAAGTGAAGTGACCAGCCCAAAGTCACCCAGCTGACAAGTGGCGGAGCCGGGATTCGAACCCATGACCTCTGATTCCAAAGCCCGGGCTCTTTCCACTGAGCCACGCTGATAATAATGGCATTTATTAAGCGCTTACTATGTGCAAAGCAGTGTTCTAAGCGCTGGGGGGGATACAAGGTGATCAGGTTGTCCCACAGGGGGCTCACAGTCTTAACCCCCTCCATTTTCCAGATGAGGGAACTGAGGCCCAGAGAAGTTAAGGGACTTGCCCAAAGTCACCCAGCTGACAAGTGGCGGAGCCGGGATTTGAACCCGTGACCTGTGACTCCAAACCCCGGGCTCTTTCCACTGAGCCACGCTGCTTCTCGGTTTATTTTTATTAAGTGCTTCCTATGGGCCACGCACAGTTCTAAGCACTGGGGGAGGTACATGGTGATCAGGTCATCCTACGTGGGGCCCACAGACTTAATCCCCATTTTATTATTATTTTTAACAATTACTACTACTTGGGCAAGTCACTTAACTTCTCTGAGCCTCAGTTCCCTCATCTGTAAGACGGGGATTAAGATTGTGAGCCCCACATGGGGCAACTTGATCACCTTGTATCCCCCCAGCTCTTAGAACAGTGCTCTGCACATAGTAAGCACTTAACAAATGCCATCATTATTATTATTACTACTACTAATAATAATTAATTAATACTAATTATTATTATTATTATGGTATATGTTAAGGGCTTACTATGTGCCAAGCACTGTTCTAAACGCTAGGGTAGATACAGGGTCATCAGGTTGTACCATGTGGGGCTCACAGACTTAATCCCCATTTTATTAATAATAATTATGGTATCTGTTAAGCGCTTACTATGTGCCAGGCGCTGTTCTAAGCGCTGGGGTAGATGCAAGGTCATCAGGTTGTCCCACGTGGGGCTCACAAACTTAATCCCCATTTTATTAATAATAATTATGGTATCTGTTAAGCGCTTACTATGTGCCAGGTGTTGTTCTAAGCGCTGGGGTAGATACAGGGTCATCAGGCTGTCCCACATGGGGCTCACAAACTTAATCCCCATTTTATTATTATTATTATTAATAATAATTATAGTATCTGTGAAGCGCTTAGTATGTGCCAGGTGCTGTTCTAAGCGCTGGATTAGATACAAGGACATCAGGTTGTCCCACGTGGGGCTCACAGATTTAATCCCCATTTTACAGATGAGGGAATTGAGGCACAGAGAAGTGAAGTGACTTTCCCAAAGCCACACAGCTGATAGGAGGCGGAGGCGGGATTAGAACCCAGGGCCTTCTGACTCCCACGTCCGGGCTCTATTCACTCTGCCATGCTGTTGAGCGCTTACTGTGTGCAGAGCGCTGGAATAAGCGCTTGGGAAACTGATATAACAGATTCATTCCCTGCCTAAATAAATAAATAAATAGATAGGTAGATAGATAGGTAAATAAATAAATAAATATTTATAAGTAAATAATCCCTAAATAAATATTTATTTATTTTACTTGCACGTATCTATTCTATTTATTTTATTTTGTTAATATGTTTTGTTTTGTTCTCCGTCTCCCCCTTCTAGACTGTTGGGTAGGGACCGTCTCTATGTGTTGCCAACTTGGACTTCCCAAGCGCTTAGTCCAGTGCTCTGCACACAGTAAGCGCTCAATAAATACGATTGATTGATTGATTGATTGCCCGCAACGAACTTACAGGCTAGAGGGGGAGAGAAACATTAATGGAAATAAATAAATGACGGAGAGGGACAGATGTGCTGTGGGACTGGGACGGGGGAATGAATAAAGGGAGCAAGTCAGGGCGACGCAGAAGCAGTTGAAGGAAAGGAATCAATCAATCAATCGTATTTATTGAGCGCTTACTGTATGCAGAGCACTGTACTAAGCGCTTGGGAAGTACAAGTTGGCAACATATAGAGACAGTCCCTACCCAACAGTGGGCTCAGTGGGGCCTTCGGCCTGACCCGTCAGTCAGTCAATGGTATTCATTCATTCATTCATTCAATCGTATTTATTGAGCGCTTACTGTGTGCAGAGCACTGGACTAAGCGCTTGGGAAGTCCAAGTTGGCAACATAGAGAGGCGGTCTCTACCCAACAGCGGGCTCACAGTCTAGAAGGGGGAGACACGTTCATTCATTCAATCGTATTTATTGAGCGCTTACTGTGTGCAGAGCACTGGACTAAGCGCTTGGGAAGTCCAAGTTGGCAACATAGAGAGGCGGTCCCTACCCAACAGCGGGCTCACAGTCTAGAAGGGGGAGACGAAACAAAACGTATTAACAAAATAAAATCAATAGAATAAATATGTACAAATAAAATAAATAAATAGAATTTATTCATTCTAATAAATAATAATAATATTCTAATAATAGAAGTACACCCCCTTCCATACAAAGATATATACATATATACAGGTGCTGTGGGGAGGGGAAGGAGGTAAGGCGGGGGGGATGGGGAGGAGGGGGAAACCATAAAACTACCGTCCCTGGGTGGGCTTGAACCACCAGCCTTTCGGTTAACAGCCGAACGCGTTTGAAGCATTTATTCATCATCATCATCATCAATTGTATTTATTGAGCGCTTACTATGTCCAGAGCACTGTACTAAGCGCTTGGGAAGTACAAATTGGCAACATATAGAGACAGTCCCCACCCAACAGTTGGCTTACAGTCTAAAATTATTGAGTGCTTACTATGTGCAGAGCACTGTACTAAGCGCTGGGGAGAGTCCAATATAAGACTATTTATTCTATTTTATTTTGTTAGTATGTTTGGTTTTGTTCTCCGTCTCCCCCTTTTAGACTGGGAGCCCGCTGTTGGGTAGGGACTGTCTCTGTATGTTGCCAATTTGTACTTCCCAAGCGCTTAGTACAGTGCTCTGCACATAGTAAGCGCTCAGTAAATACGATTGATGATGATGGTTCTGTTCTCAATCTACACTCACTCCCTTGGTGACCTCATTCGCTCCCACGGCTTCAACTATCACCTCTACGCTGATGACACCCAGATCTACATCTCTGCCCCTGCTCTCTCCCCCTCCCTCCAGGCTCGCATCTCCTCCTGCCTTCAGGACATCTCCATCTGGATGTCCGCCCGCCACCTAAAGCTCAACATGTCGAAGACTGAGCTCCTTGTCTTCCCTCCCAAACCTTGTCCTCTCCCTGACTTTCCCATCTCTGTTGACGGCACTACCATCCTTCCCGTCTCACAAGCCCGCAACCTTGGTGTCATCCTCGACTCCGCTCTCTCATTCACCCCTCACATCCAAGCCGTCACCAAAACCTGCCGGTCTCAGCTCCGCAACATTGCCAAGATCCGCCCTTTCCTCTCCATCCAAACCGCTACCCTGCTAATTCAAGCTCTCATCCTATCCCGTCTGGACTACTGCACTAGCCTTCTCTCTGATCTCCCATCCTCGTGTCTCTCTCCACTTCAATCCATACTTCATGCTGCTGCCCGGATTATCTTTGTCCAGAAACGCTCTGGACATATCACTCCCCTCCTCAAAAACCTCCAATGGCTACCAATCAATCTGCGCATCAGGCAGAAACTCCTCACCCTGGGCTTCAAGGCTCTCCATCACCTCGCCCCCTCCTACCTCACCTCCCTTCTCTCCTTCTACTGCCCAGCCCGCACCCTCCGCTCCTCCACCACTAATCTCCTCACTGTACCTCGCTCTCGCCTGTCCCGCCATCGACCCCCGGCCCACGTCATCCCCCGGGCCTGGAATGCCCTCCCTCTGCCCATCCGCCAAGCTAGCTCTCTTCCTTCCTTCAAGGCCCTGCTGAGAGCTCACCTCCTCCAGGAGGCCTTCCCAGACTGAGCCCCTTCTTTCCTCTCCCCCTCGTCCCCCTCTCCATCCCCCCGCCTTACCGCCTTCCCCTCCCCACAGCACCTGTATATATGTATATATGGTTGTACATATTTATTACTCTGTTTATTTATTTATTTATTTATTTTACTTGTACATTTCTATCCTACTTATTTTATTTTGTTGGTATGTTTGGTTCTGTTCTCTGTCTCCCCCTTTTAGACTGTGAGCCCACTATCGGGTAGGGACTGTCTCTATGTGATGCCAATTTGTACTTCCCAAGCGCTTAGTACAGTGCTCTGCACATAGTAAGCGCTCAATAAATACGATTGATTGATTGATTGATTGATTGATGGTGACTGTCGCCCCGCAGACAGCAGCCTGTACACCTGCCTGGATGGAGGGTCAGAGGAGCAGGCGCAGCTGTTCCGCTGCCTGGACCTGGACGTGCCGGTAAAAACGCCGACCCCTGGGAGAGGGCCGGGGGGCGGGAGGGGGCCCGGGCCGGGGGTCTCGCCCCCTGACATCTCCCCCTTCCCTCCCCCTCAGTTGGACAGCGGCTCCCTGGACCTGGGCATGGACATCAGCCCCCCGGAGCCCCCCTGGGACCCACTACCCATCTTTCCAGGTGAGAGCAGCACCTGTATGTATGTCTGTACATATTTATTACACTATTTTGCTGGTACATGTCTATTCTATTTATTTTATTTTGTTAGTACGTTTGGTTTGGTTCTCTGCCTCCCCCTTTTAGACTGGGAGCCCACTGGTGGGTAGGGACCGTCTCGATATGCTGCCAATTTGTACTTCCCAAGTGCTTAGTACAGTGCTCTGCACATAGTAAGCGCTCAATAAATACGATTTGTGATGATGATGATGAGCCCTTATCGTGTGCAGAGCTCTGTATTAAGAATTTGGGAGAGTACCATACCACAGACACATTCTCTGAAATGTCCTCTCCATCCCCCCCACCTTACCTCCTTCCCTTCCCCACAGCACCTGTATATATGTATATATGTTTGTACATATTTATTACTCTATTTATTTATTTATTTATTTATTTATTTATTTATTTATTTTACTTGTACCTATCTATTCTATTTATTTTATTTTGTTAGTATGTTTGGTTTTGTTCTCTGCCTCCCCCTTTTAGACTGGGAGCCCACTGGTGGGTAGGGACCGTCTCAATACGTTGCCAATTTGTACTTCCCAAGCGCTTAGTACGTTGCTCTGCACATAGTAAGCGCTCAATAAATACGATTGGTGATGATGATGATGAGCCCTTATTGTGTGCAGAGCTCTGTATTAAGAATTTGGGAGAGTACCATACCACAGACACATTCTCTGAAATGTCCTCTCCATCCCCCCCCGCCTTACCTCCTTCCCTTCCCCACAGCACCTGTATATATGTTTGTACATATTTATTACTCTATTTATTTATTTTACTGGTACATATCTATTCTATTTATTTTATTTTGTTAGTACGTTTGGTTTGGTTCTCTGCCTCCCCCTTTTAGACTGGGAGCCCACTGGTGGGTAGGGACCGTCTCGATATGCTGCCAATTTGTACTTCCCAAGTGCTTAGTACAGTGCTCTGCACATAGTAAGCGCTCAATAAATACGATTTGTGATGATGATGATGAGCCCTTATCGTGTGCAGAGCTCTGTATTAAGAATTTGGGAGAGTACCATACCACAGACACATTCTCTGAAATGTCCTCTCCATCCCCCCCGCCTTACCTCCTTCCCTTCCCCACAGCACCTGTATATATGTATATATGTTTGTACATATTTATTACTCTATTTATTTATTTATTTATTTATTTATTTATTTATTTTACTTGTACCTATCTATTCTATTTATTTTATTTTGTTAGTATGTTTGGTTTTGTTCTCTGCCTCCCCCTTTTAGACTGGGAGCCCACTGGTGGGTAGGGACCGTCTCGATATGCTGCCAATGTGTACTTCCCAAGCGCTTAGTACAGTGCTCTGCACACAGTAAGCGCTCAATAAATACGATTGGTGATGATGATGATGGGCCCTCATTGTGTGCAGAGCTCTGTATTAAGAATTTGGGAGAGTACCATACCACAGACACATTCTCTGAAATGTCCTCTCCATCCCCCCCGCCTTACCTCCTTCCCTTCCCCACAGCACCTGTATATATGTATATATGTTTGTACATATTTATTACTCTATCTATTTACTTATTTATTTTACTTGTACCTATCTATTCTATTTATTTTATTTTGTTAGTATGTTTGGTTTTGTTCTCTGTCTCCCCCTTCTAGACTGTGAGCCCATTGTTGGGTAGGGACTGTCTCTATATGTTGCCAGCTTGTACTTCCCAAGCGCTTAGTACAGTGCTCTGCACACAGTAAGCGCTCAATAAATACAATTGATTGATTGATTGAGAGAGGCCTCCCCCTCTGCCTTTTTTTTAAATGTCAAATGGTATTTGTTAAGCACTTACTGAGAGCTCACCTCCTCCAGGAGGGCTTCCCAGACTGAGCCCCCTTTTTCCTCTCCTCATCTCCCTCCTTCCCCTCCCCGCAGCACCTGGATATATGGGACTGTCTCTATATGTTGCCAACTTGTACTTCCCAAGCGCTTAGTACAGTGCTCTGCACACAGTAAGCGCTCAATAAATACGATTGATGATGATGATGATGATGATGATGATATGTTTGTACAGATTTATTACTCTATTTATTTTACTTGTACATATGTACTATTCTGTTTGTTTTGTTAAGGATGTGCATTATTTGCATTTCTAGACTGTGAGCCCACTGTTGGGTAGGGACCGTCTCTATGTGTTGCCAACGTGTACTTCCCAAGCGCTTAGTACAGTGCTCTGCACACAGTAAGTGCTCAGTAAATACGATTGATTGATTTAGCTTTGATTCTATTTGTTCTGACGACCTGACACCTGTCCACATGTTTTGTTTTGTTCTCTGTCTCCCCCTTCTAGACTGTGAGCCCGTTGGTGGGTAGGGACCGTCTCTGTGTGTTGCCGATTTGCACTTCCCAAGCGCTTAGTACAGTGCCCTGCACACAGTAAGCGCTCAATAAATATGATTGAATGAATGTCAGGCACTGTACTAAGTGCTTGGGTAGATAAACCCAACTCTTCCTCCCTTCAAGGCCCTACTGAGAGCTCACCTCCTCCAGGAGGCCTTCCCAGACTGAGCCTCCTCCTTCCCCTCTCCATCCCCCCCGCCTTACCTCCTTCCCTTTCCCACAGCACCTGTATATATATATATATGTGTTTGTACGTATTTATCACTCTATTTATTTATTTTACTTGTACATTTTTATTCTACTTATTTTATTTTGTTAATATGTTTTGTTTTGTTCTCTGTCACCCTCTTCTAGACTGTGAGCCCACTGTTGGGTAGGGACCGTCTCTATATGTTGCCAACTTGGACTTCCCAAGCGCTTAGTACAGTGCTCTGCACACAGTAAGCACTCAATAAATACAATTGAATGAATGAATGAATAAACCATCAATGGTATTGATTGAGCATTTACTGTTTATTCGGTCCCAGACTGAGCTCCCTTTTTCCTCTCCTCCTCTCCCCACTTCCCCTCCCCACAGCACCTGGATATATGTTTGTACAGATTTATTACTCTATTTATTTTACTTGTACATATGTACTATTCTGTTTGTTTTGTTAATGATGTGCATTATTTGCATTATGTGCATTAAACGCTCTGGAGAATGCATTACAACAATAAACAGACATATTCCCTACCCACACAAGCTTGCAGTCTCGAGGGCAGGGAGACAGACATTAATGTAAAGAAAGAAATTGCAGACATGGATATAAGTGCCGCGGGGCTGGGAGCAAGTTAGGGTGACGCAGAAGGGAGTGGGAGAAGAGGAAAGGGGGGCTTTGTCAGGGAAGGCCTCTTGGAGGAGGTGGGCCTTCAGTAAGGCTTTGAAGGAGGGGGAGAGTCCACCGTCTGTTGGGCTTGAGGAGGGAGGGTGTCGGGCGAGGGGTTGGCGACGAGATCGAAGAGATCGAGGGACGGAGAAAGTTGGCATCAGAAGAGGGAATTGTGCAAACTGGGTTGGAGTAGGAGAATAGTGAGGTGAGGTAGGAAGGGGGCGAGGGGGTGGACTGCTTCGAAGCCGATGGTGAGAAGTTTCTGTTTGATGTGGAGGAGGATGGGCAGCCCCGGGAGTTTTCTGAGGAGTGGTGAGATCAATCAATCAATCAATCGTATTTATTGAGCGCTTACTGTGTGCAGAGCACTGGACTAAGCGCTTGGGAAGTACAAGTTGGCAACATATAGAGACAGTCCCTACCCAGCAGTGGGCTCACGGTCCTGACTGTTTCTGCAGAAGAATGATCCAGGCAGCGGAGTGAAGTCTGGACAGGAGTGGGGAGAGACAGGAGGCTGGAGGTTGATGCAGTCATCCAGGCAGGATGTGCAGAGCACTGTACTAAGTGCCTGGGGGAGTCCGGTACAGCAGAGTCAGCAGGCACTTTCCCTGCCCGTAATGAACTTGCCGTCTAGCTGGGGAGACGGACGTTATTACAGGATCATCAGGTCGGACACAGTCCCTGTCCCACGTGGGACTCCCAGTTCTAATTCCCGTTTCACAGGTGAGGAAACTGAAGCCCAGAGAAGTGCGGTGACTTGCCCCAAGGTCACACAGCAGATAAGTGGTGGAGTCAGGAGTGGGATCCAGGTCCTTTGAATCCCAGGTCCAGGCTCTTTCCACTAGGAGATGCTTCTTCCCCTTCCCAGTGGAGCCGGGAGCCCTTGGATTGTCATTGCTCTCTTCTACCTTTTTTTTTTTAAGTGCTTACTATGTGTCAGGCAGTGTTCTAAGTGCTGGGATAGATACAAGATAATCACGTCGGACACAGTCTTTATCCCACGTGGAGATCACAATTTTATCCACCTTTAAAGCTGAAGTAACGGGCCCAGAGAAGTTCAGTGACTTGTCCGAGGTCACCCGGCTGACAAAGGGTGGAGCCGGGATTAAAACTCAAGGCCTTTTGACTCCCATCATCATCATCAATCGCATTTATTGAGCGCTTACTATGTGCAGAGCACTGTACTAAGCGCTTGGGAAGTACAAATTGGCAACATATAGAGACAGTCCCTACCCAACAGTGGGCTCACAGTCTAAAAGGGGGAGACAGAGAACAAAACCAAACATACTAACAAAATAAAATAAATAGAATAGACGTGTACAAGTAAAATAAATAAATAAATAAATAGAGTAATAAATATGTACAAACATATATACATATATACAGGTGCTGTGGGGAAGGGAAGGAGGTAAGAAGGGGGGGATGGAGAGGGGGACGAAGGGGAGAGGAAGGAAGGGGCTCAGTCTGGGAAGGACTCCCAGGCTTTGTGCACTATCTACTAGACCACTCTGCTTCTCTCCCGCCTCCGCTTCGTTCCCTCCTCTGCTCCTGGGTGGGATCTGATGTGCCCCCCACCCCCCCACCCCCCATCTCTGTGTCTCTGTCTCTCTCCCGGACTAGATCTGCAGGTGAAATCAGAACCGTCCTCCCCCTGCTCCTCCTCCTCCTCCTCCTCCTCCTCCTCCCTCAGCTCCGAGTCGTCACTGTCCACAGAGCCCCCCAGCCTGGTGAGTCCCTTGACCCCGGGGTTCAGGGAGGGATCCCCTCGAGAGTGGGGGGCGTTGCCCATTCGCCCCTTCCGAGGGGCGATAACTAACGGGTGATAGCTGCTTTGATCCCGGAGACCCGGAGCAGCAGCCCTGCCTCTCTCTGGGCCCACGGACCCCCGTCCAGAGACCCAGAGGGGCAAGCCGCCTCCTCCGGCTCCCGGGCCCCTCTCTCCAGAGTCCGGGAGGGGCGAGCCTTCTCCTCGGCAGTCCTGCCTCTCCTTAGGCCCCCCGGAGCCCACCCTCTCTCCGTCTTTCTGTCCCCCTCCTGAGTGAACTCCCTCCCCCTCAACCGCGCCCCTCCCACAGGCCCCCAGTGCAGAAGAGACGTCGGCTGTGAAGGCCGAGGCGCTCTGCCTCCTTGGAGGTGACCTCACCCTCCCACCAGGCTTCGTTCAGATCACTGTGGGCTCCTCCCCCGAAGACCCCTCAGGTAGCCAGTCGGCCGGGGCCCGAAGCCCCCGAGGGGCTGGGGTGGGCAGGGAAGAGGGAGGATTCTCCATCCACCCTGTTTGGGGGTGGGCAGCCTGCTGTCCATCGCTGCTTTAACCCCAACTCTCATCTTTCTGAGGAGGCTTCGTCACTCCTGTCAGAGAACCCTGCCCCCGGCCCCCGCTCCAGTCCGTTCCCCCTCTCCCCAGCTCCCATCCTTCTCGCCCGCCCCGGCCACAGTCCATCCCTGGATCCGGCTCCCATCCCTCCCCACTAACCACCACCACGACCCAGCTCCATCCCGCTCCTTCCCCCACCCGACCCCGATCTCCCCCCGGCCCAGCTCTTATCTGTCCCCCGACTCAGATGCAGATGCCAAGTCGGAGCCCGCGTCCCCATCCTCTCCGCTCAGCTCCTCACATACCATCCTCGCCGCGGAGTCTCCCGGCCAGGTGAGAGCTTCCTGCTTCCCGCCCCTCTGCCTCCCCTTCTGTCTCCTGGGGGTGCCCGAGGCGGTATTCCTGCAGTCCCATCCCCTCCCCACGGCCCAAGGGTGAGGGTCCGTCTGCCCCCCCCCCCCCGTTCCCCACAATGTGACGCTCTCCTCTTCACCCTTCCACCCCCTCCGCCCACTTCCCGTCAGACTTTGGGGGTGAAGGAGGTGCTGGGTTTCAAGAAGGAATCCCAGGCCCCCCAGCTCTGCCTTCTGGGGGACGTCCTGCCCCCCGCCTTCGGTTCCGTCCAGATCAGCGTGGGTCCCCTCCCCGAAGGCCCCTCAGGTACTCACCCCCCGAGGTCTCCGGGTCACTCGGGCTGGGAGGGTAGGGACCCGAGAAGCCGAGATTGGGGGGGGACGGGGGCAAGGGTGAATCCCAGGAGGGAGATGCCCGGATCGGCCTCAGTCTGCCCCCCATACAACCTCTCCTTCTTCTCCCCCCACCCCAGGGCAGGCCCAGCCCCAGCGGAAGCCTCTGTTACAGCCCAAACCGGTGGTGGTGACGTCCGTCCCGCTGGCCGGCAGCGCTTCGTCCCCCAGCCCCGCCGTCCTGCTGCAGCCCCTCGCCCAGCCCCCACCAGGTACACGGTCCAGGGGGAGCAGGAGGAAGAGGAGGAGGGAGAGGGGGCGTAGAGCCCGGGATGGTCCCTCCAACCACCCCCTGGGAAGCTTCCCTTCTCATCAGTCTGTCTAGAGGATTTATCAAGGGCCTACTATATGCTGAATGCTGTATTAAGCACTCGATACTGTACGTAACCATGAGTCCTGTCGTCAAGGAACACACTGCCCTGGAATAGCCCCTGGAATATATTACGGAGAGGAGGAAATAATAGAGCATAAAGTATGTAGAGAAGCAGCGTGGCCTAGTGGAAAGAACCTGGACCTGGGACTCACCAGACCTGGGTTCTAATCCAGACTCCACCATTTGTCTGCTGGGTGACTTTGGGCAAATCACTCCTCTGGGTCTCAGTTCTCTCATCTGTCAAATGGGGATTAAGACTGGCAGCCCCACGTGTAACAAGGACTGAGTTCAACCTGATTATCATGTGTCCACTTCAGCACTTAGTACAGTGCCTGGCACGTAGTAAGTGCTTAAAGAAAAAAAGGCAGGGAGTGGATAAGTTGGTGGGAGATACTGGGGGCTGGGTGAGAACTCCCCTCAAAAGTGAGTCTAGGGGCACGAGGCAGGTGGTGTTCCCAGCCATCGGAGGAATCCCAATTCCCGGCTCGGGGCCGAGGCTCACCCCTTCACCCTCTGTAGGGTGTCGAGGAGGGGGCTGGGATCAGCGGGAAGGGTTCCCTGGAATCCTCTGCCCCGGGAGGTGTCGGCGATCTCTGGGGGTCTGGAGCCCAGGAGACGGGGCCTTCCCAGAGGGGAGGGGGTTAAAGGGCAGGGGGCTAAGCCTCCCCCCCTCCCCTCCCTTCCTCCCCACCAGTCCCCCCGGGACCCCCTGTCGTCCTGCTTCACGGGCCCGTGTGCGTTCAGGCCTCCCCGGTGGAGGGTCCGGCCCCGCCCGCCCCGAGGCCCGAGAGGAAGAGCATCGTCCCGGCGCCCACGGCTGGGACCCCCTGCCCCCCTGAGGTGGATGTGAGTCCGGGGCGCGGTCGGGTCGGTCGCGAGTCAGTCGTGTTTGGTGAGCGCTTCCTATGTGCAGAGCACCGGACTGAGCATGTGGGAGAGTCCGATATAACGCTATAACAGACACATTCCCTGCCCACAGTGAGCTTACAGTCTAGAGAGGGAGATGGATATGAATAGAAATAAAAAAATGATGCATGTGGACATATGTGCTGTGGGGCTGGGCGGGGGGGGGGATGAATAAAGGGGAGCAAGTCAGGGCGACGCAGAAGGGAGTGGGACCCCCGCCCCCACAAAAGATACAGGGTTGGCCTGACTGCTTGTAAGGTTCCTCCCCCTTCCAGAACAGTTGACTGATACTGGCGGAGTCTCAGACCAGGCCCAGCAGGAACCGCCTCCCTCAGCTGTGGGACTTGTTCTTAACTTAAACGCGGGGGTCCCCGGCTCCCCCCACCCTCCCCACCCCTCACCGGCTCGACCGGCCTAAGCAGCTCTCCTGGGAAGCCCGTCCGCCGCTCCGCTCCCCCAGCTGACCCTCTCGGCCTTCCCGGGGCCAACCCCGCCGCTCCCTCCGGAAGCCGGCAGGGACTCCCCCCCTCCTCACCGGCCTCGCCCAATTCCTCCCGTATGATTGTCCGGGCTCCAGATGACATCACCGTATGAGTGGCTGGCATCCCGTTCCAGTGTTTCCCTCTGGGAGGGGTCCCGAGGCGGGGTGAGGTGTGAGGGCCCTGCCCGAGAACCCCCCCCAACCCCTCCGCCGGCCTGTGCACCCCCAGCCGCCCACCCCCACGGCCCCCTCTTCTCGGGGCGGCGCTGCCGGCCTGACATGGTGTCCCCCAGCCGAGGAGAAGGCAGAAGAAGAAAGGAGGAGGGGTGGAGGGGTACGCGGGAACCAGAAGAGGAGAAGCTGGGGTAGCAGAGGATTTGGGGGGCAGCGTGGACCCCGAGCTAGGTGAATAGGTCGGGGGGGGGGTGGCGATCCTCCAGCGTTCTTGGGGCGGGCCAGCCGCCCTCCTCCTCCTCTACAGCTGAGGAAGGGCAGAGACTGGTGAGGTTTCTGGGAACCGAGATTGAGCAGGGGCTCGGAGCGGAAAGCGGGAGACCCTCTCTGCTCCATCTGGAGAGCTCCGCATGCAGTAAGCGCTCCCTTCAAAGCCCTACTGAGAGCTCACCTCCTCCAAGAGGCCTTCCCAGACTGAGCCCCCTCCTTCCTCTCCCCATCCCCCCCGCCTTACCTCCTTCCCCTCCCCACAGCACCTGTATATACATATTTATTACTCTATTTTATTTGTACATATTCTATTTATTTTACTTTGTTAATATGTTTTGTTTTGTCTGTCGTCTCCCCCTTCTAGACTGTGAGCCCTCTGTTGGGCAGGGACCGTCTCTAGATGTTGCCAGCTTGTACTTCCCAAGCGCTTAGTCCGGTGCTCCGCACACAGTGAGCGCTCAATAAAGACGATCGAATGAATGAATAAACGCAGCTGAGTGAAAGAGAGGGAGAGCGGCGGCTGCCGCGGGTGGGCCAGAGTGGCGTCCCGGGATGGGAGGAGAAGGGGTGGGGGCGCGGTGTGAACCCCCTTCCCCCCGCCCCGCCTCCGGCCTTGGGTCTGCAGGTGAAGCTGCTGAAGCGGCAGCAACGGATGATCAAGAACCGCGAGTCGGCCTGCCAGTCCCGGCGGAAGAAGAAGGAGTACGTGCAGGGCCTGGAGGCCCGGCTCCAGGCCGTCCTGGCCGACAACCAGCAGCTGCGCAGGGAGAACGCCGCCCTGCGCCGACGCCTCGAGGGGCTCCTGGCCGAGGTCAGCCGGGACCGCCGAGGGGGGCCGCCGCGGGGGGACCCACCCCGGGGTGGCCCGGCGGGGTCTCACGCCCCCGCTCTCCCCCCGGGCCCCTGCAGAACAGCGAGTTGAAGTTCGGAGCCGGGAACAGGAAGGTGGTCTGTGTCATGGTCTTCCTGCTGTTCATCGCCTTCAACTTTGGGCCCGTCAGGTGAGGTCCCGGACAGCGAGGAGACACTTCCTCGCCGCCTCCCCGATTCGGGATTCGGCCTGGCCCCAACACCCCTCCCTGCGCGTATTTCCGCGTTCAGGGTGGTAAGAATAACTGTGCTGTCTTTTAAGCCCTTACTACGTGCCAGGTGCTGTACTAAGCGCTGGGGTACATCCAAGCTCATCACAGTCTCTGTCCCACACTGGGCTCACCATCTTAATCCCCATTTTACAGATGACTTGAGCGAGGCCCAGAGAAGCAAAATGACTTGCCAAAGGTCACACAGTGGACAAGTGGTAGAGCCGGGATCAGAGCCCATTTCCTTCTTACTCCCAGGCCCGTGCTCTATCCGCTAGGCCACGCTGCTTCTCGTAAAATAGCCCGATGCGTTGGCCGGGAATCGAACCCGGGCCTCCAGTGTGGCAGGCAAAAATTCTCCCACTGAACCACCGCTGTCTGACGTCTGTGTCCTCGTCCTTTCCGATGGTCCTCATTCCGCCCGCCCCTCAGTCCTTTTGGTACAGGCTGGGCTTCTCCCTCCAGCCCCGTCGTTGGCACAGCCCCTGCTGACCCCCCCCCACCCAAAAGGACTAGCGGGGCAGTCTGGGGGGGGTGCCTACGGGGGGGAGCAGCCTGGGGAAGGATGGGGGCTGACTGGCACCCGTCCCCCTCGCCGTCGCCCCGCCGTTTCCGCCCCCAGCATCACCGACTCACCCTCGGCCCCCACCTCGCTCCGGGAGAAGGGGGTGGAGCCGCGACCCCGGAGGCACCTGCTGGAGTTCTCGGGGGACCCGCCCCGGGAGGTCCCCCCGGCCCTGGAGGAGCCCCGGCCCAGCACCCCCAGCCGGCCCCGCTTCAGGTAAGGGCGGGCATGGCTCCCCCGTGGATGTATGAGGGGGTGGAAGGGGACGACGAGAGGCTCCCCCTCTGCAGCTGGGGTGGCCCTTGCACCCCGCCCTGAGCCCCGCCGTCCCCCCCCCCAGGAACCTGACCGCCTACCCCGGGGGCATGAAGGAGCTGCTGCTCAGAGATCTGGACCAGCTCTTCTTGTCTCCAGACTGCCGCCACTTCAACCGCACCGAGTCCCTGCGGTAAGGGGGCGGGGGTCAGACTGGCCGGGCTCGGGGTCACCTGTCCTTGCGGTGCCGGACCAGCTGGGGATGGGGCCCCCTGCGCCTTGGCTGCCCCGGGGCCACCCGGGAGAGGTGGCGGGCCTCACCCGTGCACAGATAGCTTACGAAAAGCCAGCGTCCCGCCAACCACCTCGGCCGTTTTTTCCAATGGTATGTATCATCATCATCATCGTCAATCGTATTTATTGAGCGCTTACTATGTGCAGAGCACTGTACTAAGCGCTTGGGAAGTCCAAATTGGCAACATATAGAGACAGTCCCTACCCAAAAGTGGGCTCACAGTCTAAAAGGGGGAGACAAGAGAGCAAAACCAAACATACTAACAAAATAAAATAAATAGAATAGATATGTACAAGTAAAATAAATAAATAGAGAGTAATAAATATGTACAAACATATATACAGGTGCTGTGGGGAAGGGAAGGAGGTAAGATGGGGGGATGGAGAGGGGGACGAGGGGGATTATTAAGCACTTAATAATTAAGCACTTACTACGTGTCAGGCACTTGGAGAGCTAGTTTTTCCGGTTGGACACGGTCGCTGTCCCAAATGGGGCTCAAGGTGTAGGTTGGAGGAAGGAGGATTGAGTCCCCATTTTACGGTTGAGGAAACTGAGGCATAGAGAAAATAAGTGACTTGCCTGAGGTCACCCAGCAGGCAGCTGGCAGAGGTAGGGTTGGAACTCAGGTCCTCCGGACTCCCACGCCCGTGCTGCTTTGTTGAGCGCTGACTGCATCATCATCATCAATCGTATTTATTGAGCGCTTACTATGTGCAGAGCACGGTACTAAGCGCTTGGGAAGTACAAATTGGCAACATATAGAGACAGTCCCTACCCAACAGTGGGCTCACAGTCTAAAACGGGGGGACAGAGAACAAAACCAAACATACTAACAAAACAAAACAAACAAATAAATAAATAAATAGAATAGATATGTAACAAAATAAAATAAATAGCATAGATATGTAAATAAATAGATATGTAAATAAATAGAATAGAGCACTGTACTAAGGGAGTCCAATACAACAGAGGTGGTTGAGGTAGATTTGGGAGTCATCCCCAGGGAGGTGGTAGTTGATGCCGTGGGAATGAGTATAGATTGAAAGGAGATGGGAACGCGGAACTAGAGGCGCAGTGTGGCCTGGTGGGAAGCGCCCAGGCCTGGGCGTCAGGGCACCTGGGTTCTCAAACCAGCTGGGCCACCGACCTGCTGGGTGAACCTGGGCGAGTCAGTTCACTTCCCTGTGCCTCACCTTCCTTCCCGAAAAAATGGGAATTCAGTGCCTGTTCTCCCCCGTACTTAGACTGGGGGTAAGTCAGTTTGCTTCTCTGTGCCTCAGTTCCTTCCGCTAAAAATGGGAATTCAGTGCCCGTTCTCCCCCGTACTTAGACTGGGGGCAAGTTAGTTTGCTTCTCTGTGCCTCAGTTCCCTCCGCTAAAAATGGGAATTCAGTGCCCGTTCTCCCTCCTACTTAGACTGTGTCCAACCTTGACTTGCCCCCTCCTTCCTCTCCCCCTCCCCATCCCCCCGCCTTACCTCCTTCCCCTCCCCACAGCACCTGTGTATACGTATATGTGTTTGTATTTATTACTCTATTTGTACATATTTATTCTATTTACTTTATTTTGTCAATATGTTTTGTTTTGTCGTCTGTCTCCCTCTTCTAGACTGTGAGCCCGCTGTTGGGTAGGGACCATCTCTAGATGTTGCCAACCTGGACTTCCCAAGCATTTAGTCCAGTGCTCCGCACACAGTACGTGCTCAACCAGTTGCCTCATTCGTGAAATGGGGATGAAGACTGAGCCCCTCGTGGGACAACCTGATCACCTTGTAACCTCCCCAGCGCTTAGAGCAGTGCTTTGCACATAGTAAGCGCTTAATAAATACCATCATCATCATCATGGGGATCAAGACTGTGAGCCCCCCGTGGGACAACCTGATCCCCTTGTAACCTCCCCAGCGCTTAGAACAGTGCTTTGCATATAGTAAGCGCTTAATAAATACCATCACCATCATCAATAAATACGATCAAATGAATGAATCTACCCCAGCGCCCAGAACACGGCTTGGCACGTTGTAAGCGCCTGATACAGTAAATAAGTCAAAAACAAAACCTGAGCCTTTAGTAGTAGAGAGAGAGCCAGCCTAAGGTGACAGAGGCGGCGCGGTAGGGGAGGGTGAGGCTGACCTTTGACCTCCCCGCCCCAGGCTGGCCGATGAACTGAGCGGCTGGGTCCAGCGGCACCAGAGCGGGCGGAAGAGAAGCCCCCAGCCCCGGAGGGCACGGGAGAGGCAGGTGGGAGCCCCGGCGTTGGGAAACGGGGTGCCTGCCGGGGTGGGGCAGCCCTGGGGAGCCGCGAGGGCGGTGTCCGGCCCAACCCTCACACTGTTGCACCCCCCCTCCTCTTTTAGAAGGCTCAACTACGGATGAAGTCACCTCCGGCCCGCACCGTCCCCCCGCACCCTCCTGGCCCTCCTGAAAGGCGAGTTGATCCCCCGGGGCAGAGGCCCAGACGCCTCCTATTTCCCAGGGGGGCGTCCCAGAGGCCCTCCCCACTGGGGTCCCCCAACCCATCTTTGCCCCTCCGCCCCTCAGGGAGTCCCTGAGCCAGCTGCAGCTCTACCGCCACCCCAAGCACTCGGAGCCGGAATTCTTGGATGCCATCGACAGGCGCGAGGACACCTTCTACGTCGTCTCCTTCCGCCGGGTGAGGCCTCCCCCCTGCCCCTCCCCGTTCCAGCGCCCCGGGCTTGGGGTTCATTCATTCATTCAGTCGTATTTATTGAGCGCTGACTGTGTGCAGAGCACTGTTCTAAGCGCTTGGGAAGTCCAAGTTGGCAACATAGAGAGACGGTCCCTCCCCAACATTCATTCATTCAATCGTGTTTATTGAGCGCTTACTGTGTGCAGAGCACTGGACTAAGCGCTTGGGAAGTCCAAGTTGGCAACATAGAGAGATGGTCCCTCCCCAACATTCATTCATTCATTCGTCGTATTTATTGAGCACTTACTGTGTGCAGAGCACTGGACTTGAGAAGTCCAAGTTGGCAACAGAGATGGTCCCTCCCCAACATTCATTCATTCAATCGTATTTATTCATTCATTCAATCGTATTTAGTGAGCGCTTACTGTGTGCAGAGCACTGTACTAAGCGCTTGGGAAGTCCAAGTTGGCAGCATATGGAGACGGTCCCTCCCCAACATTCATTCATTTATTGAGTGCTTACTGTGTGCAGAGCTCTGTACTAAGTGCTTGAGAAGTCCAAGTTGGCAACATATAGAGACGGTCCCGCCCCAACATTCATTCATTCATTCATTCAATCGTATTTATTGAGCGCTTATTGTGTGCAGAGCACTGTACTAAGCGCTTGGGAAGTCCAAATTGGCAACATATAGAGATGGTCCCTACCCAACATTCATTCATTCATTCAATCGTATTTATTCATTCATTCATTCAATCGTGTTTATTCATTCATTCAATCGTATTTAGTGAGCGCTTACTGTGTGCAGAGCACTGTACTGAGCACTTCGGAAGTCCAGGTTGGCAACATATAGAGACGGTCCCTACCCAGCAGCGGGCTCACAGTCTAGAAGGGGGAGACGGAGAACCAAACAAAACATATTAACCAAATCAAATAAATAGAATAAATATGTACAAATAAAATAGAGTAATAAATACGTACAAACATATGTATGTATATACAGGTGCTGTGGGGAGGGGAAGGAGGTAAGGCGGGGGGGATGGGGAGGGGGTTGGGGATGGCAGGAGAGTGGTGGCCGGGCGGAGGGGGCATCGGGGCCCGCTTGCCCACCCTCCCGCCAGCCACGCTCTACTTCTTCGGGGCTCCCTAGGACCACCTGCTCCTGCCAGCCATCAGCCACAACAAGACGTCCCGGCCCAAGATGTCCTTAGTGATGCCCGCCATGGCCCCCAACGGTAACGAGGGAATGCCTCCACGGCAGGGGTTGGAGCGGGCCCGGGCAGGGGGCAAGAAGGGGAGCGCCCGCAGTGGGCCGAAGGAAGGGAGGAGAGCCCTGAGGGCCGGGGGGAGAGCAAGAAGCAGGAGACTTCTGGTAGGGGAGAGTGTCTGGGGCGATCCATCACTTAGCACAGCGCTTTGCACGCAGTAAGCGCTCGATAAATACAATTGAATGAACGGATCTAGTAGAGAAGCCGCACTGGCTGCTGAGAAGGTGGCGGGGTGGGGGCAACACTGCTGTTTTGCCTGATAGCCTTGGAGAAGCCCGAGTCGAAAGGGGTCTGACGTGAGTTCTTCTCTCCCCCCGCCCCTCCGGTGTAGAGACATTGTCCGGCAGAGGCCCCGGGGACTACGAGGTCATGATGCAGATCGAGTGTGAGGTGATGGACACTCGGGTGATCCACATCAAGAGCTCCACCGTGCCACCCTCCCTCCGCCCGGCCCCCGGCAACGCCACCAGGGACCCCCTGCCCCCGCCGGCCCCCGCCCGTCGCCCTCCCCTCCACCGGCCCCTCTACCTCGGCCAGCCCTGACCCAGACCCCTCCGGCCGGCACTGATTCGTAGCTGAGAGGGCAGGGGGCTAGATTCTCCCTCCCTGCCCCCAGGCCTCCTGACTCTGGGGTGAGAGGGGAGGGGGTTGGCACTGTCAGGTCAGGGGGCAGGGCCAGGCCAAGGCACTTAACTTGGTTGGGGTGGGGTGGTGCCCAGCACCCCTTCATTCATAGGATGGGTCTCCTTTCCCTCTTTTTGCTGTGGGATTCAAGGGACCAGTTTTTGAGGGTTCTTTTCTCTTCCTGCTCATGTTCTACTGTTTCTCTGGTGTTGGATTGGGGAGGGGAAGGAGGTGGTCCACCCGATGGGCCTGGAACCTGTGAGCTCCGTTTTTACATTATGGGGGAGGTGTGGATGTCCTGGTAGGGGAGGGAAGGGCGACTGGGCTGTGTGTGCGGTTGTGTGCGTGCGTGCGTGCTTACGTATGTGTGTCTCCCTATTTTTTATTATTAAAGAAGACAGAACTAGAGGGGGTGCCGTCTAACTGGCAGATGGTCGGGGTGGGTTCGGGAGAAGAAGCGGGGGACAGGGAGCGGGGCCTCCAGCCCGCGTCGTCCACCAGTCCGGGTGTCCAGTTCCCAGGCCCGAGGCAGGGCGGGAATGGGTGTCCCGGGACTGGGTCACGGACCGCTCCGGAATGTTCCCGGATAAACAGGAAGGAACGCGGCACCCCCCTCCACCCCCCATACTGTGGAAAGGGGGAGTCATAGGCGCCATCACCCAAGGACAGGCGCGGCCCCAGGGCGTCCTCCCGTCGTCCGCAGCCCTGGCCCGAGACAAACAACAGGAGCAGGGAGCGGGCCAAGGCCCTCGGCCAGGAAGGCGGAGGGAGACCCCTCCCAAACCAGAGGTGGCAGAATTGGGGATCCTCGGCGTGGGAAGGGGGCCTCGTGAGAGGAGGTCAGAGGTCAGGGCCCGGGGATGTGGGCCTAGTCTCCGGCAGGCTCGCCTCCCTTCTGGCCCCTCTCCTCTGGTCCCCCCCAAACCTACCCAGCCCTCGGCCAGCTGCTCCTGATCGTCAGCCCCAGGGGCACGACCCTCACCAAAGCCGCTTGGGCCAAGGAGGGAGGCCCTGGGCCAAGTGGGCGCCCGGAGGATTGGCTGGCCCCGGACCAGGCCGGGCCGAGAGCCCGGGCCCCGGGGGTGGCGGGAGGGTGAGGCGAGGAGCCGACCGGACCTTCACGTGTCCAGGCAGGCCCTGGGTGCCTTCCCCTCCCTGCCGGCCACTGTTTGGGGTGAAAATAAAGCGGAGTAACCATGGCGACTCAGATGGGGGCTCCTAGGGGTGGGGCTGTCTGCAAACAGGCCCCCTTGCCTCCTACAGCTACAACTCCCCACTTCCCCAAGGAGAGGGATTGGAGGTTGGTTTCGCCAACTTTTCTCCCTTCTCTAGTCCGAATCTCCCCTTTTCCCCCTCCACTCATCCCAAACCCCTTCTTCGCCCCCTTACCTCCTACAGCTACAACTCCCCCCCTCCCCGAGGAGAGGGATTGGAGGTTGGTTTCGCCAACTTTTCCCCCTTCTCTAGTCCAAATCTCCCCTTTTCCCCCTCCTCTCATCCCAAACCCCTTCTTCACCCCACGTGGCCCGTTCCCCCTATTTCTGGCTCGGCCACCAGGGGGCGGCCTCGGGAACGCTTTCACGGTGCGGGGGCACTGGGCATGCGCGGGGGCGGCCAGCCGTTCATTGAGGCGGGAACGGGGGTGCGCGCGCGCGCGCGGCCGTGTCCCCGAAAGGGGGGGGGGCCGGTGACCCCGACGCTGATTGGGCGAGAGCAGAGCGCGCGCCCCGCGGAGGCCGATGGTGATTGGACGAGAGCAGAGTCAGCTGTGGGGAGGCGGGAAAGGCACGTGGCAGACGAGGGGGGGGGTGGGGCGCGGCCCTCGAGGCTCCCCTCGGGTGTAGGCCTGATTGGGAGCTGTAATAATAATAATAATAATTATTATTATTATTATAATAATAGTATTTGCTAAGCACTTACTATGTGCCAAGCACTGCTCTAAGCGCTACAGCCCGCCCCTTCGCTCCCCTCACGACTTTACCTCACAATGGCCGACCCGTCTTCCCTTACCCCATTCCCTTCAGTCCCTTTCCCTCCTCCTCCTCCTCATTGACTGTTTGTCGAACGCTTACAAAGGTCTGTATTAAGCCCTTGGGAGGGTCCCATGTCCCCCTTGCTTTCCTTAAATAATAATAATAGTGATGATGACGGTATTTGTTAAGCGCTTACAGCAGCGCACTGTTCTAAGCGCTGTGGAGGTTACAGGGTGATCAGGTTGTCTCACGGGAGGCTCACAGTTTTAATTTTATTTTGTTAATATGTTTTGTTTTGTTCTCTGTCTCCCCCTTCTAGACTGTGAGCCCACTGTTGGGTAGGGACCGCCTCTATATGTTGCCAACTTGGACTTCCCAAGCGCTTGGTACAGTGCTCTGCACACAGTAAGCGCTCAATAAATACGATTGAATGAATAAATGAATCCCCATTTTACAACTGAGGCACAGAGAAGTGAAGTGGCTTGCCCAAAGTCACACAGCTGACAGTTGGCGGAGCCGGGATCTGAACCCGTGACCTCTGACTCCAAAGCCCGGGCTCCTTCCACTGAGCCACGGAACTGCTTCTAGTTAAATGATGATGATGATGGCATTTGTTGAGCGCTTACTGTGTGCAAAGCACTGTTCTAAGCGCTGGGGAGGTTACAAGGTGATCAGGTTGTTCTACAGGAGGCTCACAGTCTTCATCCCCATTTTACAGATGAGGGAACTGAGGCCCAGAGAAGGTAAGTGACTCGCCCAAAGTCACACAGCTGACAATTGGCAGAGCCGGGATTCGAACCCATGACCTCTGACTCCATAGCCCAGGCTCTTTCCATTGAGCCACGCTGCTTCTCTAGTTATCATTAGTTAAATGATAACTAATAATAATTATGGCATTTGTAAGTGCTTACTATGTGCCAAGGGCTGGTCTAAGCACCGGGGTAGCTACAAGGTTATCCGTGTAGACACACTTCCCACATGAGGCTCACAGTCTTGGTAGGAAGGGGTAGGATTTAACCCCCATTCTTGCGGATGAGGAAACTGAGGCACAGAGAAGTTATTTCCACTAACCAATACTGCTCCTCTGCCACCTCTTTTCTCTGTCCCCACCTACCAATTTCCTCTCGCTTTTTGGCTCCTATTTTTTTTCTTAATGGCATTTGCTAAGTGCTTACTCTAGACACAGCATGATCATTCATTCATTCAATCGTATTTATTGAGCGCTTACTGTGTGCAGAGCACTGGACTAAGCGCTTGGGAAGTACAAGTTGGCAACATATAGAGACGGTCCCTACCCAACAGTGGGCTCACAGTCCCTCTTCCACATGGGGCTCACGGTCTTAGTCCCCATTTTACAGAGGCGGTAACTGAGGCCCGGATAAGTGAAGTGACTCGCCTAAGGTCTCATAGCAGACAAGTGGAAGAGCCGGGATTTGAACCCAGGTCCTCTGGCTCCCAGGCCTGTGCTCTTTCACTGATTTCCACTGCTCTATTTTCCTTATCTTGCCCCGTGTCTCCCCGCTGCCCCGTTTTCCCTTTCTCCTAATTTTCCCACCATTCCCTCACCTTCCAATGCCTTCTGTGCCGGTCCTCTTCCCTCTTCTCCCTCCCCGTCCCTTCCCCATCCTCTGTCCTCCCTGTGTCCTCCTCCCAGTCGCCCTCACGCACTTCCTGTCCTT
Source organism: Tachyglossus aculeatus (assembly GCF_015852505.1). Lineage (NCBI taxonomy): Eukaryota > Metazoa > Chordata > Mammalia > Monotremata > Tachyglossidae > Tachyglossus > Tachyglossus aculeatus. The sequence continues at coordinate 1,986,694 of NC_052096.1, read as the reverse complement.
TCCCTCTCCTCCTCTTCTTCCTCCTCCTCACCCCCACCCCCACTCCAGTCCCCCACCATCCCCTTCCCAGCTGTGGGGGCCAAGACCGGGGAGCCCAAAGTTTGCCTCATCGCTTTGCTATGGCTTCTGGATGCAGTACATCTGGATTCCGGGGCCCAGATGTGTGGTTGCCACAGCGACCCCGGTCCCCGTGGTAAATATGAGCGTCCCCCCTTACACACACACAGGAGAGGAAAACAATTGCGTGAGTTCTCGGTGTCACGAGGTTCCCACCCGATCCACACCACCCGTCTCCCCAGACGTCGGACTACCTCTGGTTCCGAGTAGTTCTCCGTCCACTTCTGTCCCCTCTCAGTGTCTCCATCTTTGTCCCTCTCCCTGGCCTGTCCTCTCCATCTGCTCTCGGTCCCCTCCCCAAATTCCAACACGATCTTCTCTTCCTCCCGTTCTCTAGCTCTGATCCCTCAGCTCTCGTCACCTCCCATCCCACCCGACACCAGAATCCAAGTTTTTTAATGTTCTGTTCGGGTTCATTTTCAAGAAAAGGGGTTTGGTTGTTCACCCCAATCTGAGGGCCAATGAACTTCCCCCGAATTTAAGCCCTCTCTGGTTTCCTTCCCCGGCTTCTCTGCTTCCAAACCTCTCCCCCTTCGTCTCTTTCTCTTCTTATTTTAAAGCTATCTGCTGAGCATTTACCGTGTGTCTGGCACCGTACTAAGCGCTGAGGCAGATTGGAGCGAATCAGGTTGGACACAGTCCAGGCCCAAATGGGGCCCACAACCTTAATCCCCATTTTGCAGATGAGGGAACTGAGGCACCGAGAAGTGACGTGACTTGCCCAAGGTCCTACAGTGGGCAAGTGGCAGAGCCAGGATTAAAGCCGAAATCCTTCGGACCACCAGGCCCGTGCTCCATCCACTAGGCCGCGTGTCTTCTGCCCTTGGAGCCCTCTTCTTGCCAACGCGTGCCCACTTGGACTGGCCATCGTTCTTTCCCCGACACCTCTATCCCCCTCTGCCTTTGGGTCTTCTCCCTTTCTCTTTCACTTTCTCCCCTGGTCTCTTTTATCTATTGGTCTTTCACGTCGTCGTCGTCCTCCCCCTTGCCTGTTGCCCACATTTCCTGCTCTCTCACCGCTGTTCCCTCTGGCCCCCAACCCCTTTGAGTTTCGGGGGTGAGGGAAGCTGCCATAAGGTTGAGGTTTCCCTTGCGGGCTTATATGACCAGGGAAGCAGCTTGACCTTGTGGTGAGAGCCCCCAGGTCTTCCCTGCCTCCTCCCCCAGAACTCAGGTGTCCCCTGTCTCCTCTTCTCTCCTAGCCCTCTGCATCCTCGCCTCCCGCCAAGCCCCTTCACCCTGCTCCGGCCCCTCCAGCTCTCCAGCGGAGGCCTGGGGAGGGGGCAGACCACCGCTACCTGCCCTGGCTCCAGCCGTCCGAGCTTGGGTCAGACGGGAGGCCGCGGGGAGGCCGGACTTGCCAAGAGGCTGACCTCATCCTCTTCACTGAGGCCAGGAAAAAACTAGCCACACACACACCCGGACACACGGACACCCACAGGGATGCCGGCACGCGGGCAGACTCGTGCACATGGGACCCTCGCCGTCTCCGCCAGGGAGATCGCAGGCCCAAGGGCCTGGCCGCCCCCCTTCCAGGACGCAGCAGGACTCCCCTGGCCCGGGGACGGGTGTGGCCGGCGGACCACCAGCCATGTCCATCCAGACCCCCGGACCCAAGCTCGTGTGCGCCCGAGGCCAGCGCGGGGGGACAGTCCATCTGCTCTGACGTCGCCTTAGGTGTCCAGGCGAGGCAGCCGTGCTTCCGGACGCGTGCCTCCCGACCGGATCCGACCACCTGGGCGAGCTCGTCCGGAAGTCTCATTCCCGCGTTCTCCGAGGCTGAGCCCGGGAGATGTGAGCGTATGGCAGGGAGAGGGGTGGACAGGATCCCGGGTGGGTGCAGGGGCAGAGAGAGAGAGAGAGCTGGGGTCTGCTGGACTGTTTCCAACCTGATGAATTTCTATCTAACCCAGCACTTAGAACATTGTTTGTCACAGAGTCAACACTTATCAGACATCATAAACGAACAAATAAGCAAGCAGCACGGCCCAGTGGAAAGAGCCCAGGCCTGGGAAGCGGAGGACCCGGGTTCTCATCCCAACCCTGCCACGTGTCCGCTGTGTGACCTTGGGCCAGTCGCTTCACTTCTCAGGGCCTTCGTTATCTCATCCGTAAGATGGGGCTTAAGTCCGTGAGCCCTGTGTGGGACGTGGAAACTATGTCCAACCTGATGATCTCTTAGCTACCCTAGCGCTTAGTACGGTGCCTGGCACGTAGTGAGTGCTTCAACAAACACCATTTGAAAAAAAAAGTCACTTGGCCCAAGGTGGGAGGAGCAGGAGTGGGGAAGGGAAGACTGAGGCAGGGGCTTCTGGACCCTGTGAGCCCACTGTTGGGTAGGGACCGTCTCTGTGTGTTTCCAACTTGTACTTCCCAAGCGCTTAGTACAGTGCTCTGCACACAGTAAGCGCTCAATAAATACGATTGATTGATTGATTGATAAGGGAGAGAGTTGGGGGGGGAGTGGGGGGCAAATACTAGAGCCTGGATGGTGGGTGGGGGCAGGAACTGATGCAGGGAGAGAAAGGGGTCGTAATAATAATGAGTCATAGTAATGATATTTGTTAAGCACTTCCTATGTGTCAACTGCACTAAGCGCTAGGGTGGTTACAAGCAAATTGAGTTGGACACAGTCTTTGTCCCAAATGAAGCTTACAGTCTCAATCCCCATTTTGCAGATGAGGTAACCGAGGTGCAGAGAAGTGAAGTGACTTGTCCAAAGTCACCCAGCAGACAAGTGGTGGAGCCAGGATTAGAACCCACCCAACAGTGGGCTCACAGTCTAGAAGACAGTTCTAGTCTTTAGCTGTCACTCACAGCCGACTGTGAGCCTGCTGTTGGGTAGGGACCGTCTCTATATGTTGCCAACTTGTATTTCCCAAGCGCTTAGTACAGTGCTCTGCACACAGTAAGCACTCAATAAATACGATTGAATGAATGAATGGCTACTTAATACAATTGAATGAATGAATGAATTGCCCAAGCCTGGGAGGGTGTGTCTTTTGCTAACATTCATTCATTCTTTCAATCGTATTTATTGAGCACTCACTGTGTGCTGAGCACTGTACTAAGCGCTTACATATTTTTTAAATTCTTTTTATTGTGATCATTATTTGTTAAGCGCTTATTAAAGCCAGGACTGTACTAAGTGCTGGGGTAGATCATTCATTCACTCAGTCGGATTTATTGAGTGCTTACTGTGTGCAAAGTACCATACTAAGCGCTTGGGAGAGTACAATATACCAACAAATAGACACATTCCTGTCCACAACGAGCTCACGGTCTAGAGGGGGAGACAAGTTAATCAAGTCGAGCATAGTCCATGTCCCACCTAGGGCTCACACGTCTCCCCCTCATCCCCCTCTCCATCCCTCCATCTTACCTCCTTCCCTTCCCCACTGCACCTGTATATATGTATATATGTTTGTACATATTTATTACTTTATTTATTTATTTATTTATTTTACTTGTACATATCTATTCTATTTATTTTATTTTGTTAGTATGTTTGGTTTTGTTCTCCGTCTCCCCCTTTTAGACTGTGGGCCCACTGTTGGGTAGGGACCGTCTCTATATGTTGCCGACTTGTACTTCCCAAGCGCTTAGTACAGTGCTCTGCACACAGTAAGCGCTCAATAAATACGATTGATTGATTGATTGATTCATCCCCATTTTACAGGTGAGGGAGCTGAGGCACAGAGAAGTGACTTGCCCAAGGTCACGCAACTGACACGGCGGAGCCAGTGGTAGAACCCAGATCCTCTGACTTCCGGGCCTGGGCTTTCTCCATCAGGTTTCGCTGCTTCTCGAATCTGATCCCCAAATTCCCCCATCTTTCAGCCCTCCCTGCCCTCTTGGCTTTCCCTGTGAGGCAGTGGAAGCCTCTGGGAAACCCGCTGCCGGGAAGGAGACCCTGGGCCACTCGGCAGGGTGACTTCTAGACTGTAAGCCCACTGTTGGGTAGGGACTGTCTCTATATGTTGCCAACTTGTACTTCCCAAGCGCTTAGTACAGTGCTCTGCACACAGTAAGCGCTCAATAAATACGATTGATTGATTGATTGACTGGGGCGAGGGAGATGGGAGAGCTGAACTCGTGCGAGTCGTGACTCGTGGGTGGGTGACTGGGCCGCAGACCCTCCTCCAGTTTGGGGTTAGGATCTTCCCTAACTGCCCCGGCTCACCCACGGGCTTGTATCAGGGGCTCTACTCCCTTTCTGAGACCATTCACTCCTTTCCAACTTTGCCTCCTCAGCCCCTTTCCCCTTAAATCCTTATTTATTCACTCATTCATTCATTCAATCGTATTTATTGAGCACTTACTGTGTGCAGAGCACCGGACTAAGCGCTTGGGAAGTCCAAGTCGGCAACATATAGAGATGGTTCCTATGCAACAGCGGGCTCACAGTCTAGAAGGGGGAGACAGACAACAAAACAAAACATATTAACAAAATAAAATAAATAGGAGTAAATGGGTACAAACAAAATAAATAAATAGAGTAATAAATACGTAGAAACATATATACAGGTGCTGTGGGGAGGGGAAGGAGGTAAGGCGGGGGGATGGGGAGGGGGAGGAGAGGGAGAGGAAGGAGGGCGCTCAGTCTGGGGAGGCCTCCTGGAGGCCTTTATTATTATTATTTATTTATTTATAATTTATTTATTTATTATTATTTATCTTGATGATTGCCTGTCTCTCCCTTCTAGACTGTAGTCTCGCTGTGGGCAGGGAACAACTCTACCAACTCTGATTGTTCTCCCAGTCTCTTAGTGCAGTCCTCTGTATGCAGTAAACACTCAGTAGAAAAGCAGCGTGGCTCAGTGGAAAGAGCACGGGCTCTGGAGTTGGAGATCCTGGGTTCAAATCTCGGCTCCGCCACTTGTCAGCTGTGTGGCTTTGGGCAAGTCACTTAACTCTTCTGGGCCTCAGTTCTCTCATCTGGAGAATGGGGATAAAGACTGTGAGCCCCCCCACGTGGGACAATCTCATCATCTTGTAACCTCCCCAGCGCTTAAAACAGTACTTTGCACATAGTAGGCGCTTAATAAATGCCATTATTATTGTTATTACCATTGATTGGTTGATTCAGCCTCCAGGCAGCCTGCCCCACCAGGCTCTGGCTGGCCATCCCTCTCTCTCCCTCTGGACCCCAGTGCTCTGCCCTTCTGGCCCGTGGCTCTCTCCCTCCCAGTCCTTGCTCCTTTTCCAGGTTCCAGACACCCTGGCTTCCACTCCTCCGGTTCTCCCTCCCAGCCGCCGGCAGAAGAAGCAGGAAAATGAGAGAGAAGAGGTTCGGAGAAGGGAGAAGCTGAGCAGGTGGGGACGGGACCTGGGGCACGGTGTGGGGAGGTAAGGAACGGGGAAAAGCCAAAGTCTTGAGGCAAGATTTGGGATTGAGATGGAGAGAGGGGTGACGGAAAGCGGGAGAAAGGCTCCTGGGGCTGGGGACCAGGGAGATCCTCCTGCCTGCCTGTCCTGGGGGAAGAACACGGAAGGGCAGAGGGAGAAGGGGCCCTGGAGGACCAGGACACCTAAGTCCCGTGAAGGGAGTGCGGATCGATGGAGGAAGCGGGAGATCGGATCTGGGAGGAGAAAGACCTGAAGGCTTAGAGCTGGGGCTGGGGGTCAGTTAGAGGTGGGAATGGGACAGGAATGACAAGTAGAAAAGGGAGAAGGAAGATTTAGAGTTGGAGAATTTCCCAATTCTCTTGTCTTCTCCTCTCCCAGGGCACTTAGTCCAGTGCTCTCCACACAGTAAACGCTCAATAAAGACGGCTGATTGACTGACTGAGTGAGAGGGGAGGTGGAGGAGGGAAAAGGTGGGCAGGGGAAGGAAGCGAGAAGGGTGGGGAGGGAAGCCGGAGTTAGGCAAGAGGGAGACGTTGAGTGCAGAGGACGGGGGGAGGCAGGGAAAGGGGCAGATGAAGAGGTAGGAGAGATTGGGAATGGAGGGAATAGAGAGTGGGGAGGTCTTAGAGGAGGTGCAAGGGCTTGGAAGGCCGGGGCCGAAGGAGGGGGTGTCCCTCTTGTGAGGGGGGATGACACAAACACCCGGCTGAGGAGGGGCCAATATGGGGGGGGTGAGGGATTGAGGGAGGGAGGACTGGTTGTATCTCATCACCCCTCCCTGACCTCCCGTTATTCCTCCTCTCCTCCCTTAGTTGGCTGCCACACTCCCTCTTTCTCCGTCGTCGTCACCGAGAGAGAAGGACGTGCCCTGGGGAGCCCCTGCCCTCGGGGGGCTTAGTGGGCCAATCCGAGGAGTCCCCAGGAATCCCCAGGAGCCCTCGAACCCCCCCAACCCCAGCGGGAGCCTTCCCCCTTCTCCAGATCGAGGGCAGGACAGGTGCGGAGACTCACCGGCCCGGATTCACTCCACCTCCTTTGGGACCCCCAGGTAAGGAACGTGGCGGTGTCAAGGTGTGGGACGGGGAAGGTGGGGCCGGGGTCCCCTACAGCCTCTGGGGCTGGGGACTAAGGTCCCTCTTTTCTGACCTGGGGAAAGAATGCTGAAGAACAGAGAGGATAGGGAGCCTGGAGGGCCAGGACACCTAAGTCCCGAGAAGAGAGCTCAGACTGAGGGAAGAGTCCATGGGAGCAGATGCCGGGATCCCGGGAGGAAGCGGGAACTCGGGTCTGGGAGGGGAGAAACCTGGAGGCTTGGAGCCGGGACTGGGGGCAGGGAGACAGGACACCGGGGTCCTGGGTGGGAGAGGGAAAAGGCATCTGGGAGGGAAGTGGAATCTGGGAAAGAGCCAGGCTTGGGAGGTGCCTGGACGCCTGGGTTTCGGGAAGAGAGTGGTGGAGGGGGGTGCAGCGGGGTGGGAGAGGCTGGGCTGGGTGTGTGTGTGGTGGGGGGGAAGGGGAAGAGGAGGGTTGCTCGGGGGGGGTTGGGATATATCGGGCTGTTGTCCGAGTCCAGTCCAGGCCGAGAACTGCGCGCTCGTGACTCATGCTGCTCTGGGCCGGGGCCGGAGCCGGGGTTGGGGCCCTGGCCGGGGCCGGGGCCAGGGCCAGCTCAGAGCCTGAAGTCCCCAGGGCCTGGAGGCTCTTCCTCCCAGCCCCTCCCCGGCTGCCCCAGCCCCCTGTCCGTCTGGGGTCCGCCCTCTACCCATCTCCGCGCCCGCCCCTCCTGCCCCCCACATGCACATGGCTTGGGCGAGGCGGGTAGCGGGCGGGCGGACCCCTTATCTCGCCTGGAAAGAATTTAATGGCCCGAAAACAGCTGGAAACGGAACTGAGGGGAACTGGGAAACAACTCGGAAACGCTGCAGCTGCCTTGGCCAAAGTGGCCTGGGACAGTGTCTTCCCGCCCACCCCCCACAGCTCCCTCCTTCCCTCCCTCTCTCCTTCCCTCCCTTCCTCTTCCCCCCCGGGCTCCACTCCCCCCTACTCAACTATGCCAGCCCCAGTTCCCCCAGGGTCTGGGTGTCCCACCCCGAAGCTCCTAGGCCCCAGGCCCGCCATTTCCTCCGCCACACAGGCCCGCATGTTCTTCCTCTCCCTCCAGGTCGGAGCCTACCCCCCGCTCCCACCCCCCAGAGAGGACCCCAGCTTCCCCACACCCCAACCCTCTCATGAAGCCTATGCCCAAGCTGAGGTCGGCAGGGCCCGAGGGAGAGCCCTGAGGAGGAGGCAGGTTCAGGATTGCCCCTCTCCGTCCCACCCCCGGCCCCGGAACAGCTCTGTTTTGGGACTCCCCCCGACCCCCGGCCACTGCTGGCTCACTTCTACCCCTTGGGAGCCACCACAGTCCCAGATGAGCGAAGTGTCAGAACTGGCCCGAGAACCGTAAATACCCGGGAAGCTGAGTCACGGCCCAGGCCCAGGCCCAGGCCCAGGCCCAGGCCTGGCGGGAGGCCCCCTCCTACCTCTTCCCCATCCATCCCCCCAAAACAGTAGGGAACCTGGGAGGAGATGTGTCCCTCTCCTGCAGGGGTGTTGTGGGGCGTGGCGGGGGGAGCTCTTCAAACCCAGGGAAGAAATGGGGTACCCGCCACCCCCTCAGCCCGCCTCCCCAATCCCTCAGGGACAGCGAGGAGACAGCGTCTCTCAGACGAGTGGCTCAAGCGTGTGTTGATGGGGAGGGGGACAGAGAGGCAGGGGAGCTGGTTGCCTGTGCCCACCGCCCTCTTACCCGGGTGGAAATTCCCCAGCCTGCGGGGATCGGGGAAGGGGAAGGAAGAGAAATGGGCGTCTGCCACTCGCCCCGCAGGGGGCCACCGGTTCGCCCATCCCCACATCCGCCCAGGACCTGGACCCACAGGCCAGCCCTGCCCACAGGAAACCCTGTCCAGGCCTTAGCTCCCTGCTGCAGCTGCGACTGCGGGGGTAGTGGGGTGTCTGGGGAGGAAGACCGGGGAAGAGGAGAAGGAAGTTATCGGTCTACGACTCGGAAGCCCCGAGGGAGTGGGGTGGGGGACATTGCTCCCCCAAACCTGTCTCCGGTCCCTGCCCTGACTTGCTCCTCCAATCCCTGCTCCCTCACCCCCACCCTCATCTGCTCCTCATCCGTTACCTCCGCCTGCTCCCCCAAACCCTGCCTCCACACCCAGCCTCTACTCGCTCCTCCAATTCTCGCTCCCTCATGCTTGCCTCCACCTGCTCCCCCTACCCCCTTCCCTGACCTGCTTTGCCAATCCCCGCTCCCCAAATCCTGTACCCACCTGCTCCCTCCAACCCCACTCCCTAACCCCCACCCGTTCCCCCAAACCCTGCTTCCACACCCTTCCCCGACCTGCTCCCCCAAACCCTGCCCCTCCAACCCCTCCTCCCTAACCCTTGTCCTCTACCTGCTTCCCCATCCCCAGGAGAGTGGCAGCTTCTCCTACGATCAGTCAGTCAATCGATCAATCAGTCAATGGTATTTATTGAGCACTTCAGTGTACAGAATCCCGTACTAAGCCTTGGGGAGAGCACAACACAATGGAGCTGGTAGCGTGATCCCTGCCCACAACCCACTAAGTGACGCCCACTGTTAAGAGAACAATTATGTTGCCGTTCCGGGTGGTCCCCTGGCCCCCTGGGTCCCTGGCCCCCTGACCCCACCGCCCCACCCGCTTTAGCAGGCCGGAGGGGTTCTAGCCCAGCTCTTTCCCCAAGAGCTTCCACTTCCCCGGGACCCAAACCAACCCTCTAACCACAGGATGTGTCACAGGAAGTGATAAACCACCACTTTTATGGCTTTCCACCCTGTGGTTTGGAGATGGAAGAGGGGTCAGGTTATCGGTGTCGTTATTGGTGTTAAATTGGTTAAGTGCCATTCTAAGTGCCGGGGGAGATCCGAGTTCATCGGGTCCCACACGGCCTCCGTCCCTCACGGGGTAAGGTCCAGGGCCTTTCCCCGGAGGGATGTGGTCTGAACCAGGCTGGGCCGCGTCCGGGGACCACCCGCTGGCTGACCTCCCAGGACTCAGGGACCCCTTGGTGAGGATGGCTCGATTCTGGCCTCCCTTTCTCGGTCCAGATCCCCAGAATAAAAATAATAGTAATAATAATAATAATAATGATAATAGCATTTGTTAAGAACTCACGATGTGCCAAGCGCTGTACTGAGCGCTGGGATGGATACAAGTAAATCGGGTTGGGCACAGTCTCAATCCCCATTTTACAGATGAGGTAACTGAGGCACGGGGAAGCAAAGTGGCTTGCCCAAGGCCACACAGCACACATGAGGCGGAGCCTCTATCCGCTAGGCCAAGGGGGTCGGAACTGGGGCCGCGGTTGCCGTACGGTCCGGTGACTGGGACAAGTTACCATTTCTGTCGGAGCAGTGCCGGGCCCGGCCCAGTGGAACCCGACCCCATTAGATCCGGCGTTTCAGTTTTCAGCGCCCCTTTTCCCCAAACCACCTCACCACCCTTTGGGCCGCTGCTCCTCCTCCTGAGCGCCGCAGCTCGGACGCAGGATCCGGGGAATGCCACCACTCTGGGGCAAGCGTTGGGGGCTGGGGGTCCCGTCCCCCCATGGAGAAATGCGTTAAGATGGCGCGAAATGGGATAACTCCCGCAAAGTGGCAGGGCGTGACGCTTATGACGTGGGTTCCCGAGGCCACACTCCTGGGGAAGAGGGGACCCCTTGGGGCTCAGGGCCTGACCCCCTACTCCTACCCCATAATAATAATAATAATGATGGCATTTATTAAGCGCTTACTATGTGCAAAGCACTGTTTTGAGTGCTGGGGAGGTTACAAAGCGATCAGGTTGTCCCACGGGGGGCTCGCAGTCTTAATCCCCATTTGATAGACGAGGTCACTGAGGCCCAGAGAAGTGAAGCGACTTGCCCAGAGTCACACAGCTGACAATTGGCGGAGCCGGGCTTTGAACCCATGACCTCTGACTCCAAAGCCCCTGCTCTTTCCACTGAGCCACGCTGCTTCTCTAAACCGCCCCCCGCTTCTCTCCCCACAGGCCTATGCCTGCCGGGACCGCCGAGACCCCGGTCGTCAACTGACTGAGAGCCGCTCCGGAGCGATGCCCCCCGGCGCGCCCCTGGCCCCGGCCCTGGCCCTCCTGGCGCTGCTGGGGGTGGCGGGAGCCGGCCCCTTCTCCCCCCGCGGCAACGGGTCGGCCCCGGCCCCTCGTCCCCCTCCCCGACCGGGGAGCCGGGCGGGGGGCTCGGCCGCCCAACTGTACGAACACACGGTGGAGGACGGGGAGAAGCAGGTGGTCTTCACTCACCGCATCAACCTGCCCCCCGGGGCGGGCTGCGGCTGCCCGCCGGGCACGGAGCCCCCGGCCTCGGGGACGGAAGTGCGGGCCCTGCAGGCCCGGCTGGAGGCCCTGGAAGAGCTGGTCAGAGGCCTCAGGGAGCAGTGCGCGGGGGGCTGCTGCCCACCCGGCGTCGCCCAGGCCGGGACCGGTGAGTGGGGGGCCGGTGGGAAGGCACAGGCCGGGGGGCGGTGGGAAGAGGAGGGTCCCGGGTGGGTGGCGAGCCGGGGGCAGAAACGAGGGCCTGGCAGGGCCTCGGTCCCCCGTGGTCCGGTCCCTGCCTGAGCCCCCCGCCCCACACAGGCCAGACGGACGTCCGGACCCTGTGCAGCCTCCACGGCGTGTTCGACCTGAGCCGCTGCGCCTGCTCCTGCGAGCCGGGCTGGGCCGGGACCACGTGCTCGGAGCCCGTCGAGGCCGGGCCTCCGGCCCCGGGCTCCTCCCGGCCGCCCCCATCCTCCGGCCTGTCCTCGCCCGCCTCCTGCCCCGACGACTGCAACGACCAGGGCCGCTGCGTCCAGGGCCGCTGCCAATGCTTCCCCGGCTACTCGGGCCCAGCCTGCGACCACCCGGCCTGCCCCGGGGACTGTAACCGACGCGGCCGCTGCCAGGCCGGACGCTGCGTCTGCCGACCGGGCTACGTGGGCGAGGACTGTGGGAGCCGGGCCTGTCCGCGGGGCTGCAGCCAGCGGGGCCGCTGCCAGGACGGGCGCTGCCTCTGCCAGCCGGGCTACACGGGCGACGACTGTGCCCGGCGGACCTGCCCGGGAGACTGCAGCCAGCGGGGCCTTTGTCAGGACGGGCGCTGCGTCTGCGACCCGGGCTATACGGGCGAGGACTGCGCCCAGCGGAGTTGCCCGAGAGGCTGCAGCCAACGGGGCCGGTGCCAGGACGGGCTCTGTGTCTGCGATCCGGGCTACACGGGCGAGGACTGTGCCCAGCAGAGTTGCCCGAGAGGCTGCAGCCAACGGGGCCTGTGCCAGGATGGGCTCTGCATCTGCGACCCGGGCTACACGGGTGAGGACTGTGCCCAGCAGACCTGCCCGCAGGACTGTAGCCAGCGGGGCCAGTGCCAGGATGGGCTCTGCGTCTGCGACCCGGGCTATACGGGTGAGGACTGTGCCCAGCGGAGTTGCCCGAGAGGCTGCAGCCAGCGGGGCCGGTGCCAGGACGGGCTCTGCGTCTGCAACCCGGGCTACATGGGCGAGGACTGTGCCAAGCGCAGCTGCCCACGGGGCTGCAGCCAGCGGGGGCCGCTGCCAGGACGGGCGCTGCGTCTGCCACCCGGGCTACGCGGGCGAGGACTGTGGAACCCGCACTTGCCCCCACGGCTGCCGGGGCCGCGGGCGCTGCCAGGCCGGGGTCTGTGTCTGCAACCTGGGCTTCACGGGCGAGGACTGTGGGGCGAGGAGCTGCCCGGGGGACTGTCGGGGCCGCGGCCGCTGCGAGAACGGGCGCTGCGTGTGCTGGCCGGGCTACGGGGGCGACGACTGTGGCACCCGGAGCTGCCCCCACGACTGCCGGGGCCGCGGGCACTGCCAGGCCGGGCGCTGCGTCTGCGATGCCGGCTACACGGGCGACGACTGCGGGGCGAGGAGCTGCCCGGGCGACTGTAGCGGGAGAGGCCTCTGCCAGGACGGGCAATGCGTCTGCGACCTGGGCTTTGCCGGCGAGGACTGCAGCACCCAGAGCTGCCCCCACGACTGTCGGGGCCGCGGACAGTGCCAGGCCGGGCGCTGCGTCTGCAACCCGGGCTTCACGGGCGAGGACTGCGGGGCGAGGAGCTGCCCGGGTGACTGTAACCGGCGGGGCCTCTGCCAGGACGGGCGATGCGTGTGTGAGCCGGGCTACGGCGGGCCTGCTTGTGGCACCCAGACCTGCCCCCATGACTGTCGGGGCCGCGGGCGCTGCGTCCAAGGCACCTGTGTGTGCCAGGAGGGCTACGGCGGCCCTGACTGCGAGCCGGTCGGGGCAGGCCAGGGCTGCCCGGGGGGCTGCGGGCCGCGGGAGTGGTGCCAGGCCGGGCACTGTGTCTGCGTGGAAGGGTTCCACGGGCCCGACTGTGCCATCCAGACGTGCCCCGCCGACTGCCGGGGCCGTGGCCTCTGCCGTCAGGGACTCTGCCTCTGCCACGAGGGCTTCGCCGGCCTGGACTGCGGAGAAGGTGAAAGGGGACGCCGGGGGGTCGGGGCCGGTGGAGCTGGGCCCCCGAGGGGAGATGGGGGCCGGACTCCACGGGCAGAAGGATGACCCAAGGGGCAGATCCGAAGCAGCGTGGCTTTAGTGGCAAGAGCCCGGCTTTGGAGTCAGAGGTCATGGGTTCTGGGTGACTTTGGGCAAGTCGCTTCTCTGGGCCTCAGTTCCCTCATCTGCAAAATGGGGACTAAGACTGTCAGCCCCACGTGGGGCAACCTGATAACCCTGTATCTACCCCAGCGCCTAGAACGGTGCCTTGCACCTAGTAAGCGCTTAACAAATACCACCATCGTCATTATTATTATTGTCCGAGACGGGGAGGCCGGGAGGGAGGAGGGCACAGAGAAGCGAGTGTGGCAGGCCGGGGAGCGGGGGTGGCGGGGAGGAGAAAGGCCCAGTGAGCATCAGGAAGCCCCTCTGTGGGTCCCGGTGCCACCCCCCGGGGGGTTCAGGTTTCGGCAGTGAAGGGACTCTTTCAGGGCCTCCTCCCCCGCCCGCCCTCAGCTCCAAAACACCTGGACTCACTTCAGAGAGCTGAGAAGGAAGGCAAGGAAGCCCGGAACCCAGGAGCCCGGGGGCCCAGCTCTGAAAGGGCCTATAGTTCTCTCCCCCGTCGGCCCCACCCGACCCCTCGGCCCCTGCCAGGCTCAGGAGGGCGGGGGGGTGGCACAGGACTCCCGGGGCCTAAGTAGACACCACAGGCTAGTGGGAAGAGGAGGGGCCTCCACCATCACCCTCTTGTCCCTTCCCTGGGCCTCAGTTTCCCTCCGTTCTCCCCTGAAGGCAGCCAGTGGGTGTGGGAGGGGGCAGGGCCAGGGACTTTTCACTGAGGGTTTTCTTCCCCCGTCCCCCGCCCCCCGCCGCCCTCCATGTGGCAACCCGCAGAGATCCCTCAGGTGGAAGGGCTGAGACTTCACCTACTAGAGGAGACGACTGTGAGGACCGAATGGACCCGGGCCCCGGGGCCCGTGGACTCCTACGAGATCCAGTTCACCCCCACGGTGAGGACGGAGTTGGGAACGGGGTCCCGGGGGCGGGGGGCGAGCCGGCGGCAGAGGGCCGCAGGGCCCGGATGCCCGTCGCTGCCGTTCCCCTCGTTTTGGGGGGTAGCGCAGGCTGGATAGAGTCGGGGGAGGGTCCGTCGTCCCGCCCGCCCCAACTGGGGTCGATCCTCTTGGGCCCAGCAGCGGGGAAGCCCCTGGGGCTCCTGGACTTGGCGCCGGGAGGGAGGGTGGGCGAGGGGCCCCGGGACCCAGAGCAGGGCGATGCAAAACGCCAACCATCTTCCTCCCTCCCGGCCCTGCCCAGAAATGGGGGCGAGGGTGGTGGGGGAGGAACCGAACCCACCATCAGTGATCAACGGTCTAAGCACAGTGGTATGACCAAGCCACCCACCTGCCTTCTCCCTTACTTGAATTCATCAGTCAGTCAATCGACGGTATTTATCGAGCATCTACCGTGTGCAGAGCGCAGTACTAAACGCTTGTGCAATCCCCAGTCGGCCACCCATGGAAACCTCCACCTGCCCTCCTGTTGTGCCCCCACATTGCTCCTGTCCAAGGAGAGGGAGAGGCCGGGGGAGACCCCACAACACCCAGTCTCCTCTCCGGCCTCTGAGCCTCGGTGTAGGTGGTCCCATCTGCCCACGGGCCCCTGTGGCCCCGGGCGGGGCTCAGAACGGCCTCCCTGTCTCGGTTCAATCAATCAGTCAATCAATCAATCGTATTTATTGAGCGCTTACTGTGTGCAGAGCACTGTACTAAGCGCTTGGGAAGTACAAGTTGGCAACATATAGAGACAGTCCCTACCCAACAGTGGGCTCACCACCACCACCTTCCCTAGCAGCATGGCCTAGTGGATAGAGACCGGGCCTGAGAGTCAGAAGGTCATGGGTTCTATTCCCGGCTCCGTCAATTGTCTGCTGTGTGACCTTGGGCAAGTCATTTTTCTTCTCTGAGCCTCAGTGACCTCATCTGTAAAATGGGGATTAGGACTGCGAGCCCGATGTGAAATGGGACCCTGTCCAACCTGATTTGCTTGTATTCCCCCTGCAGCGCTTAGTACAGTGCCTGGCACAAAATGAGCACTTGACAAATACCACCATTATTATTACTCCTGCTCTCTCTCTCTCTCACAGACGGAGGGGATGGGACCCCCCTTCTCAGCCCGCGTGCCCAGCTCGGCCTCGGCCTTCGACCATAGCGGACTGGCCCCGGGACAAGAATACAACGTCGCGGTCCGGGCCCTGAGGGGACCCAGCCGGGGCCCACCCACCTCGCAGACCATCACCACCAGTGAGAACCGAACGTTTCCAGGGGAGATTCGGGGTGGGGGGCGATGGTGGGGGGCACACCAGTCTCCTGGATCCCTGGGTGCTGGAGGGGGCGGGGGTCTTAGGGAAAGGAGGCCTGATTTCTTGGTGGCAAAACTGGAAGCTGTGAGAGGGGAGAGACCCCCCACCCCTCTGCCCATTCTCGTGTCCAACTGAGGACAAAGAGCCTGGAACCCAGAGTCTGGAGCCCCGGGTTCTAATCCTGGCTCTGCCACTAGCCCGCCGTGTGACCTCGGACAAGTCACTTCATCATCGTCATCATCATTACAGTCCTTGCTAACGTCTTACTATGTATCAAGCACTGTACTAAGTGCTGAGGTAGATACAAGTTAATCAGGTTGGACATTGTCTTGTTCCCACATGGGGCTCACGGCCTGAGTAGGAGGGAGTGTTCATTCATTCGTTCAATTGTATTTATTGAGTGCTTACTGTGTGCGGAGCACTGTACTAAGCGCTTGGGAAGTCCAAGTTGGCAACATAGAGAGACGGTCCCTACCCAACAGCGGGCTCACAGTCTGGAAGGGGGAGATAGACAACAAAACATATTAACAGGATTAATGAGCTTACAGTCTAAAAGGAGAGACGGACAGAAACATAAAGAAAACATTTATAATATATAATTTAAAGATATGTACTTATGTGCTGTGGGGTTGAGGGTGAGGCAGATATCAAACGCTTAGTACAGTGCTCTGCACACAGTAAGCGCTCAATAAATTACGATTGATGATGATATCAAACGTCCAAGGTTACGGACCCAAGTGCCCAGATGACGCAGGAGGAAGAGGGAGCCAGGGGAAAAGAGGGCTTAATAGGGGAAGGCATCTTGGAGATAATAATAATAATAATAATAATGGCATTTATTAAGCGCTTACTAAGGACAAAGCACTGTTCTAAGCGCTGGGGAGGTTACAAGGTGATCAGGTTGTCCCACATGGGGCTCACAGTCTTAATCCCCATTTTACAGATGAGGGAACTGAGGCACAGAGAAGTTAAGTGACTTGCCCAAAGTCACACAGCTGACAATTGGTGGAGTTGGGATGTGACCTTAATAATGCTTTGAAAAGGGAGAGAGTGGTGGTCTTGCTTAGATGGAGGGGGAGAGAGTTCCGGGATGGGGGGAAGGACTTGGGCAAGGGTTTGGCAGGGAGGGACCATCTCTGTATGTTGCCAACTTGTACAGGATTTAATCCTCATTTTATAGATGAGGGAACTGAGGCACAGAGAAATGAAGTGACTTGCCCAACGTCACAAGGCAGATACGTGGCAGAGCCGGGATGAGAACCCGGCTCCTCTGACCCCCAGACGTGGGCTCTTGTTAATGATGTGCATCTAGCTTTATTTCTATTTATTCTGACGACTTGACCCCTGTCCACATGTTTTGTTTTGTTGTCTGTCTCCCCCTTCTAGACTGTAAACCCATTGTTGGGTAGGGACCATCTCTATATGTTGCCAACTTGTACTTCCCGTGGTCTGCACACAGTGTGCGCTCAATAAATACGATTGAATGAATGAATGAATGAATTAGGCCACGCTGCTTCCCTTCTCTGGGCCTCAGTGTCCCCAGCCCTAAAGCGGGGATGAAATATCTGTTCTCCCTCCCACTCAAACTGCGGGACAGGGGGTGGGCCGTCCCACCTCCACCGGAGCGCTCAGCATAGCACTCGGCACCTGGCAGGAGTCGCCCAAGTAGCGGGGTGCCCATGACCCCGGGCGTCACTGTTCAGTAATGGTCGCATCTCCCCTCGCCCCGTGCAGTGATCGACGGGCCCACCGACCTGCGGGTGACAGATGTGACACCGACCACCCTGCAGCTGGCCTGGCTGCGGCCCCGGGCCGAGGTGGACCGCTTCGTCGTCTCCTACGTGAGCGCCGGCAACCAGCGGGTGCGGCTGGACGTGCCGCCTGATCAGGAAGGGGTCCTGCTGGAGGACCTGATGCCCGGCGTGGAGTACGTGGTTACCGTCACCGCCGAGAGAGGCCGGGCCGTCAGCTACCCGGCCTCCGTCAGGGCCAACACAGGTACCGCCTACCCGGGCCGGGCCGGGGAGCGAGCGGGCAGGGGGACCACCAGGGAGGGAAGAGGGGCTCGGGCTGGTGCTCCCCCTTTCCCCCCACCATCTCCCCGTCCCCGAATCTCCCCTGGAGACCCGTGGTTCTCCCTGGCGGTGATGGTCTGGGCACGGACTGCATCGTGGACGAGAAAAACGGTGTGGCCTAGCGGAAAGAGCCCAGGCCCGGGAGTCAGAGGACTTGGGTTCTCATCCCGGCTCTGCCGCTTGTCTGCTGGGTGACCTGGGGCAAGTTACTTCACTTCTCTGGGCCTCCGTTGCCTCCTCTGTGAAAAGGGGATTCGATCCCTGTTCTCCCTCCTACTTAGACCGGAAGCCCCATGCGGGACCTGATGGTCTTGTATCTACCCCAGCACTTATCTCATCTCCTTCAACGGGCTGCGGGGCCAGTTAGCACAATCACTTAGTACAGTGCTTGGCACATAGTAGGCACTTAACGAATAACACAGTTATTTTATAATGGTATTTGTTAAGCGCTTACTGTGTGCAAAGCACTGTTCTAGTTATTTTTACAATTATTGTCCCGGAGCCTGTCTACTGTGGCCTGGGCAGAGGGGACTCATCTGTCGCTGGCCTGAAGGGGTGACCTGTCCTTCACCCCTGCCCCCGACCCCGTGGGGGGACTAGGGGAACCCCAGTGTTCATTCCTTGGGTTCTGGGGCCTCAGGAGTCAGCCAGAGCATCTGGAACACCCTCCTCGGGGTCGTATTAATCAACGGTATATATCAATCCATCAATGGTCTATGCATCGAGCGCTTACGGTGTGCGGAGCACTGGGCTGAGAGCTGGGGAGAGTCCAACGCAACAGAGTTGGTAGGCACGTTCCCTGCCCACAGTGAGTTTACAGTCTAGAGGGACGTGTCCGGACCAGCGTCCAGGCCATGGAGGGTGGGGCGAGGGGAATAGGGAGCCCACCGGTCAGTCCACCGGCCTTTTCCTCAGAGACATCTCAGCGTCCCAGCAGAGGAGAAAGCCCTGGGCACCCGAGGCCGGGGCTGGGGCCTGAGCCATCCCTAGAGGCCCCTCTGGCCCAGCGGGATAACTGGAATTGGGGTCTGGATTCAGAGCAGGCCCAGGGGCGGGGGTCAGGGGTCAGGGTCAGCTTTAAGGTGGGGGGCAAGTCTGGGCTGGGGGGCTGATGAGAAGTGAGTTACGGGTCCCCTCTCACCACCTCCATTCCCAAGTCTCTTTCAGGCTCCTGGATTTCTCCCTCCTCCTCTCCCCACCTCGAGCAGGCCGGAGCCCTCCAAGTCTCCATATCCGGCGAAGCCTTCACTTGCCGGCCCGAATCCCAATCTCCCGCCCACCCCCTCCAAAGCCCCATTCTCCCCCTCTTGCTTCCTCCAGCTACGGGGACCCAGTGGCCGCCCAGTCTTCTTTCCAGGGGGGGGGCCCGCCGGCCATCAGGAAGGGGCTGTGTGTGTGTATGTGTGCGTGCACATGTGTGCTTGCGTGCACGTGTGTGCAGGTATGTGTGTGTGTGTTGCAGGGGCAGTAGGGAACACTGACTCTCCTTTCTCTCCTTTACCCTTTCAGGTGGGCCAGGGGCCAGGGCAAGCAGGGCGTCGGGGAGCCGGGGAGGCTTGAAGGGTTTTTGAGGAGGTGGGGATGGTCCCGGTGTCCGATCTTCCCTGACCCCCGCCTCCTTCCTCTCCCTCTCCCCCCACCCGCCTTATTTTGCTCCCAGCAGCACCGTCCCACAACTTCTGGGAGTCTCGTCCCCGCGTCCCGCCCCAACCCCCTCGGCCCCGGCCCCGGCCCCGGCCCCGTCCCACCCCGGTCCCGGGCCCAGCGCGGCCTCGGGAGGAGCAGGGGCGCCCACGGGGACGCCCGAAGGAGGAGATGCCGCCGCCTCGGAGGGGGTCCCGGCCCACCCCGCTCCCGTTCCGGGATCTGGGCCACCTGGCCTCCGAGCTGGGCCGCTTCCGGGACTCGGTGCAGGATCTGGAGCGCTACCTCCGGGACCGCGGCTACCCGCTGCCCGGCAACCAGACCTACGGCTCCATGGCCCGCTCCATCTTCACCTACCTCCAGCGCCGGGCCCCGGGGACCCCGGCCCCGCCCGGCAGCTGGCCCCAGAACTCGGCCCGGAGCATCTACGGCCTGTCCCCCGAGGGCGTCGACTGGGTGGAAGGGCTGGGCCGCCCCCGCCACCCCAAGCCCGAGGTGCTGGGCCAGTCGGAGGACGGGGCCCTGCTCATCTCCCTGGACGGACTGCGGGGCCATTTTGAGCAGGTGGTGCTGCGGTGGCGGCCGCTGGCCCCCAGCACGGGGGGTGGGCCCGGCGGGGAGGGGCCCGGCGCCGGGGGGCCCGGCGGGGAGCTGGCGGTGCCGGGGGCGGCCCGCACGGCCCTCCTGCCCGGCCTGGCGCCAGGCACCACCTATCACGTGGAGGTCCACGGGGTCCGGGACGGGCAGGCCTCCAAGTCTTACGCCTTCATCACCACCACAGGTAGCGTGGGGCGGGGGGTGGGGGGAGTTGTTGCATGGGGGCGGCGGGGGACGGGGTCTCCCTTGGCCCCCCGCCCCGGCTTTGGGAGGGGCAGGCGAGCAGCTGGCCGGCCTGGCTCCCGGCGTTCCCCAAATAACCAGGCCTCGTTGGCTCTGCTCACGTCTCCCTAACGCTTCTCCCTCTCCCCCCGGCCCAGCCCCTGTCCCCTCCCTGTCGCTCAGGGAGCTGGCTCCGTCCCGGGCACGCTGGGGGCAGGCAGGGGAAGGGGAGGGGTGCGGAAACTGACGGGCCGAGGCGGGACCCAGCTCCAGGGCCCGGGCACCGAGGAGGGCACAGATGGAGAGAAAGGGAGGCTGAGCGGCAGAGAGACTCCTTCGCCCCCCCCACCCCGGGCAGATAGTGATAATAATAGTAACGATGGCATTTATCAAGCGCTTACTATGTGCAAAGCATTGTTCTAACCGCCGGGGAGGTTACAGGGCGATCGGGTTGCCCCACGGGGGGCTCACGGTCTTCATCCCCATTTTACAGATGAGGGAACTGAGGCCCAGAGAAGTGAAGTGACTTGCCCAAAGTCATTCATTCATTGTATTCGTTGAGTGCTTACTGTGTGCAGGGCACTGTACTAAGTGCTTGGGAAGTACAAGTTGGCAACGTATAGAGACGGTCCCTACCCGACGGCGGGCTCGCAGTCTAGAAGGGGGAGACAGACGACAAAACAAAACATATTAACAAAAGAAAATAAATAGAATAAATTTGTACAAGTAAAATAAGTAAGTAAATAGAGTCATTCATTCATTCAATCGTATTTGTTGAGTGCTTACTGTGTGCACAGCACTGGACTAAGCGCTTGGGAAGTACAAACCGGCAACATTCATTCATTCATTCAATCGTATTTGTTGAGCGCTTACTGCGTGCAGAGCACTGTGCTAAGCGCTTGGGAAGTCCAAGTCGGCAACATCTAGAGACGGTCCCTACCCAACAGCGGGCTCGAAGTCTAGAAGGGGGAGACAGATGACAAAACAAAACATATTAACAAAAGAAAATAAATAGAATAAATATCAATCAATCAATCGTATTTATTGAGCGCTTACTGTGTGCAGAGCACTGTACTAAGTGCTTGGGAAGTCCAAGTTGGCAACATCTAGAGACGGTCCCTACCCAACAGCGGGCTCACAGTCTAGAAGGGGGAGACAGACAACAAAACAAAACATATTAACAAAAGAAAATAAATAGAATAAATATCAATCAATCAGTCAATCAATCAATCGTATTTATTGAGCACTTACTGTGTGCAGAGCACTGGACTAAGCGCTTGGGAAATACAAGTTGGCAACATATAGAGATGGTCCCTACCCAACAGCGGGCTCACAGTCTAGAAGGGGGGAGACAGATGGCAAAAAACATGTTAACAAAAGAAAATAAATAGAATAGATATGTACAAGTAAAATAAATAGAGTAATAAATACGTACAATCACATTTGCAGCCACCCCCTTCCCGCCGCCGCAAAGACTCCCAGGGGGGCGGGGAGAGCACAGCTGGTAATTGGCAGAGCCGGGACTTGAACCCATGACCTCTGACTCCAAAGCCCGGGTTCTTTCCACTGAGCCACGCTGTGACGGTCTAATATGACAGAGGCAAGCTGGCGCGAACCTGCAGGCCGAAAGGGCGCCAAGCGGAGAGCCTCACGGGAACCGAGGGCCGGAAGGGCTAAAACTGACAAGCCACCCTTCCTTCCTCTCCCCCTCGTCCCCCTCTCCATCCCCCCCATCTTACCTCCTTCCCTTCCCCACAGCACCTGTATATATGTATATATGTTTGTACATATTTATTACTCTATTTATTTATCTTACTTGTGCATATCTATTCTATTTATTTTCTTTTGTTAGTATGTTTGGTTTTGTTCTCTGTCTCCCCCCTCTAGACTGTGAGCCCACTGGTGGGTAGGGACTGTCTCTATATGTTGCCAACTTGGACTTCCCAAGCGCTTAGTACAGTGCTCTGCACACAGTAAGCGCTCAGTAAATACAATTGATTGATTGATTGATCCCCGCCTTCATTTCCACTCAAGGCGGCCCAACCTTGACTTGGGGGGGGCCCTTGATAGAGCCCCCAGCCTACCTGGGCCCTCCTGGGCCCAGAAACTCAAGGGAGACTCAGAAGACGTAGTACAATGCTCTGCACACAATAAGCGCTCAATAAATATGACTGAATGGATGAATGAAAGATGCTCCGTTATCTTCTGGCTTCGGGCCCGTTCTCTTTGGACCCCCTGGACCCCCAGGCTGGTGAAAGGAGTCAGGGATGGGGAGGTTGGGTCTGACGGCCCTTCAGTCCACTGTTGCGTGGGGACTGTCTCTATATGTTGCCAACTTATACTTCCCAAGCGCTTAGTAAAGTGCTCTGCACACAGTAAGCGCTCAATAAATATGATTGATTGATTGATTGATTGATTACTTCAGTCTTTATCTGAGTGCAGGCGTCCTTGAGGTCAACATCACATCAGCAGGAATTGAGGTTCTAGTCCTGGCTGTGTTACCTCGGGCAAGCCACTTCCCTTCTCTATTCCTGTTTCCTCGTCTGTAAAATGGGGATACAATACAATGGGGAGGGGCAGTGTGGCTCAGTGGAAAGAGCCCGGGCTTTGGAGTCAGAGGTCATGGGTTGAAATCCCGGCTCCGCCACCTTCTTTCATTCATTCAACCGTATTTATTGAGCGCTTACTGTGTGCAGGGCACTGGACTAAGCGCTTGGGAAGTCCAAGTTGGCAACATATAGAGACGATCCCTACCCAACAGTGGGCTCACAGTCTAGAAGGGGGAGACAGACAACAAGACAAAGCATATTAACAAAATAAAATAAATATGTACAAATTAAATAAATAAATAAATAAGTAATAACTATATACAGGTGGTGTGGGGAGGGGAAGGAGGTAAGGTGGGGGGGAATGGGGAGAAAGTTTTTCTGCCCGGTTTTGAACCGGGGACCTATCGCGTGTGAGGCGAACATGATAACCACTACACTACGGAAACTGCTGTGTCAGCTGGGTGACTTTGGGCAAGTCGCTTAACTTCTCTGTGCCTCAGTTCCCTCATCTGTAAAATGGGGATGAAGACTGTGAGCCCCACGTGGGACAACCCGATCACCTCGTAACCTCCCCAGCGCTTAGAACAGTGCTTTGCACATAATAATAAGCACTTAATAGATGCCATCATTATTAATACCTGTTCTTAGACTGAGAAGTCTGCCCCATGTGTCTCAGGGACTGTGTCCTATTTGATTATCTTCTAGCTACCCCAGCACCTTAGCACAGTGCTTGCACAGAGTTATTATAATTATTATTATTATTGTGTTTGTTTTGGTATTTGTCAAGCGCTTACTCATGTGTCAGGCACCGATAGAGATACCTGTTAATCGATTATGTCAGACAGGGAGAACAGGTACTGAATCTCCCCATTTTACAGATAAGGGAACTGAGGTACTGAGAAGTAAAGCGACTCGCCCAAGGTCACATAGCAGGCAAGTGACGGAGGCGGGATTAGAGCTCAGTTCCTCTGATTCCCAGGCCTGGGCTCTTTCCATTAGGCCACCCTGCTTCTCTTCTCATTATCATCATTTGAGCCTGCCCCAGGCAGAGGTGCTTTGTATCCACCACAGCAGTGACAGACACTGCCCTCAAGGAGCTTACAGTCCAGTGTGGGGAGATGGGCGGAATCAAACATGCCACTCCACCACCAGCAAAATAATAATAATAATGTTAGTATTTGTTAAGCGTTTACTATGTGCCAAGCGCTGTTCTAAGCTCTGTGGGAGATACAAGGTCACCAGGTTGTCCCACATAGAGCTCACAGTCTTCATCCTCATTCTACAGATGAGGTAACTGAGGCACAGAGAGGTTAAGTGACTCGCCCAAGGTCACACAGCTGACAAGCGGCGGAGCCGGGATTAGAACCCGCGACCTCTGACTCCCAAGCCCGGGCTCTTTCCACTGAGCTACGCTGCCCTGGCGGGAGTTGCCAGTGACTGAAATGCAAGCGGGCAGTTTAACAAAACACACACAGAGAGAGAAGGAGAGTCAGTCAGTCAATCAATCATGCATTCATTCATTCAATCGTATTTATTGAGTGCTTACTGCGTGCAGAGCACTGTACTAAGCGCTTGGGAAGTACAAGTTGGCATCATATAGAGATGGTCCCCACCCAACAGCGGGCTCACAGTCTAGAAGGAGGAATTTGTTGTTTGGTGCATTAGGCTATGATATATAACCTGGTTGGCCGAGTCGAGCTGTATTATTACCATGTGGTTCCTGGCTCTTGAAGCGAAGAATGAAAACCTCGATAGTCTAGAGGAGGAAAATAAGAATTACTTCTGGAAATACTTAGATCATTAAAAAGCTGAATGACTTCAACATCTACATGTCCTAGCTATTAGGCATTGCATAAAAGTGGTATTGGAAATGCTGTCTTCCTATCAAATATGGGAGAGGCAGTGAAAGACTTCTTGGTGTCATGGATACAGTTCTCATCCAATTGGAATGTGTTGGAAAATGCCTCGTTCAGTTAGGGAACTCCGCTGACATTCTGCTGCGTTTTGGAATCCCTTGCTAAAAGATGAAATAGGGCTATTTCTCAATCTTAAAATGTGCTCCCACAGGGACTGAAAAAATTATTTAGTCACTCCTTTTTTTTCTATCAGAGGATCAATCAATCAATCAATCGTATTTATTGAGCACTTACTGTGTGCAGAGCACTGTACTAAGCACTGAGGAGAGTACAGTACAACAATATAATAGGCACATTCTCTGCCCACAAGGGGCTTACGTTCTAGAGACAAGTTGACAGCCTAGAGACAAGCTTCCAGTCTAGATGCACAGGAGGGCTGCCCAGGGAGGTGGAAAATCTCACTGACTGGGCTAGACGCCGGGCACGGGGAGCTTTGAAACCCCTATTTGAACCTGGGCTGGGAGGGTATTAAGATTGCCAGTGAGGCCTGGGGAGACACTGAAACAGCCAGGGGTCTCTCACCCTTCCCAAACTTAACTGGACTCCACTGGGGCCTTTGCTCTGTTCGCCTTTCTCTCCCACAGGATCCAGGAGCTGCCCAGGGCCGACGGGAGGGGACTCGTGGCAGCTATGGGGTGGGGGGAGGGTGAGGGGGGCTTTCTCTCTCCGCAGGACCCCCAAACACAGATCGGGCCCCTCGACGGACCCTGATGGAGCTGACTCTCTCCCCCTCCGCTCTCTGGCTGCCCCCGACCCCTCCGATCTGGCTCTGGCTCTCTCCTGCTAACCCCACCATCTTCCCCTCCTCTCTTCCAGGCTTCTCACCGCAGCACTAATGGAAGCCGGGACTCACCCCCCAGCTGGGGCCGCGGGGAGGGGCAGGAAGTCCTGGGAGGGGGCATCTCTCGGGGCAGACTGGGCTCCTGCTTCTGTTCTAGGGGTGCCCGAGGTTGTGCCCGGAGGCTGTTGGTGGGGTGGTGGGTCTCTGAGGTCTGTTCCAGGAGCAGAGACCGGACGGAGAGGGGGCAAAGGGGAGGTGGGAGATTGGGGGACTCCTGGGCTCAACCCCCATCTCTCTCTGTCACTCCTTCCTCCCCCCGCCCCCACCAGGCTTCTCCAGCGCCACGGACGAGCCCCCGCCCCGGGGGCTGCCCCCACCACCCACCACGCAGGGGGTGGCGACGACCCCAGTGGAGCGCTGGGGGCTGCTGGGGAAGCTGAACGTGACGGACGCGGGGGCCGGCCGCCTGCGGGTCACCTGGGTGGCCCGGCCGGAGACCTTCGACCACTTCTTGCTGCAGCAGTCAGTGGTTGGAGTGCCCGGGGCCCGCGAGGAGACGGTGCCCGGCGAAGCCCGCGAGGCCCTCCTGCCCGCCCCCGGCACCGACTACGAGCTGCACCTGTCCGGGGTGTCTCCTGATGGCCGGAGCACCACCCCACTCATCTATCGGAACCACACAGGTGAGGCGGGCCGGATGACACGGGGACCGCCGGGACCGGGAACGGGCCCGACCCACACAGGGGCCACCAACCCCACCAATCAATCAATCATATTTATTGAGCGCTTACTGTGTGCAGAGCACTGTACTAAGCACTTCGGAAGTACAAGTTGGCAACATATAGAGACGGTCCCTACCCAACAGTAGGCTCACAGTCTAGAAGGGGACTGACTGACACGGGGCCACCGGGCCCAGGATCGGGCCTGGCCAACACAGGGACCACAGGCCCTGGAGCGGGGCCACGGCCTTGGAGAGTGGGAAGGGGCTCCCCCACGAATGCTCCAGGCCTGGGGGAGGAAACGAAGACCCCCGGGTGCGGGGCCTGGAGCCGCAGGCCAGGAGGTGACGGGGTGAACTGAGGTTTCGAAAGAGCTGGCCGACGAGGAGCCGTGGCCCCCGAGGGGAAGGACAGGGAACCCGGGTCTCCGGCCCCACCCGTGCCAGCTTCCCCTGCTCCGGTCCCTCCGAAAGGGGAGAGGAAAAGAGGAGGGGAATGAGGAGACAGAAAGGCATTGAAAGGAGTAGGTGGAAACTGCTGGAGAGAGGCGAGAGGGACGGTGTTGAAACTGCCAGGGGTATCCTGGGGGGAATTAAAACTGTCGCAAGAGAGCCCAGGGCCCTCCGACATACTGGAAGTCCTCTGCTTGGACCAGGGTGTCTTATGGAGGTGGGAGGTCTGGGGGGTGACGGCTGTTACCACGACCCCATCCCTCCTGCAGCTCCGGCAAGTGGAGAAGCCCCTAAGGCGCCCCGCCTCGGGGAGCTGTGGGTGTCGGACGTGACCCCGGATTCGCTGCGCCTCTCCTGGACGGTCCCCGAGGGCCGCTTCGACTCCTTCATGGTCCAGTACAAGGACGCCAAGGGGCGGCCCCAGGCGGTGCCCGTGGAGGGGCCCGAGCGCTCGGTCACCATCTCCCCCCTGGACCCCGCCCGCAAGTACAAGTTCAACCTGTTCGGGCTCCTGGGCAAGAAGCGCGTCGGCCCCATCTCCACCGAAGCCAAGACCGGTGAGCGACCCCCAGCCGGCAGCCCCTCCTCCCGGCCCAGGACTCCAGGCCCCACTTTCATTCATTCATTCATTCCATCGTATTTATTGAGCACTTACTGTGTGCAGAGCACTGTACTAAGCGCTTGGGAAGTACAAGTTGGCAACATATAGAGACAGTCCCTACCCAACAGCGGGTCTGGCTCCACCCTTCATCTGGCTCTTCCCCCTTCCTTCTGGCCTGCTGCCTCTGCCTGCCACATCTCAGGCGGCGTGGCTCAGTGGAAAGATCAGGAGTCAGAGGTCATGGGTTCAAATCCCGGCTCCACCACGTGTCAGCTGGGTGCCTTTGGGCAAGTCACTTCACTTCTCTGTGCCTCAGTTACCTCATCTGTAAAATGGGGATTAAGGCTGTGAGCCCCATGAGGGACAACCCGATCACCTTGTAACCTCCCCATCATCAATCGTATTTATTGAGCGCTTACTGTGTGCAGAGCACTGTACTAAGCGCTTGGGAAGTACAAATTGGCAACATATAGAGACAGTCCCTACCCAACAGTGGGCTCACAGTCTAAGTAAGCACATAGTAAGCGCTTAATAAATGCCATTATTATTATTATTATCTCTTTCACCTCCATCTCTCTTCCGGCCCCTTTCAGAAGGGGACAGCAGGAAACGGTCCCCAGCTCTGGGAGGCTGATGGGGCAGAGCTGATCCCGAAGCAGGGAGGAGGGAGAGGGAGCTGAAGCTCAGAGAGGGGCTGGAGCTGGGAGTGGGGGATGGAGGAGACAGGGATAAGTTGGGGGGCAAGAGAGGAGTGGCACGGCCTAGTGGAAAAAGCCCGGGCTTGGGAATCAGAGGACCTGGGTTCTGATCCCAGCTTTTCCACTTGTCTTCTGGATGACCTTGGGTAAGACTCTTAGCTCCTCTGTGCCTCAGTTACCTCCTCTGCGAAATGAGGATTAAATCATCCTCTTTCTAGGTGAGCCCCATGTGGGACAGGGACTGGATCCAGCTTGCTTAACTTGTATCTGCACCCGCACTTAGACCAGTGCTTGACACGTAGTAAGTGCTAACAAATACCATGAAAAGAGAAAGAAAGAGAAAGAAAAAACCCAGCCGGTAGCCCCACACAGAGGTAGGTGTCGGAATGGGGTGATGTAATAGTTAATGTGGCGTTTGTTAAGCTCTTACTTTGTGCCAAGCACTGTGCTAAACACCATCGAATCAGACAGGGTCCCTGTCTCACACGGGGATCACAGCCTAAGAGGGAGGGACAGCGGCTGTTTTATCCCCGTTTTAGAGATGGAGAAACGGAAGCACAGAGAAGTGAAGTGACCCCATCGCCATTTTCCGTGGCGGTGAGCAGATTAAGCTTCCTGTCCCGTGGCCCCTCTTCCATCTTCTTTGTCCATCTTGCCCTCCCTCAGCTGCCCGGAAAGATCCTGGCCCAGGGGCTCTGGGCCGCCTTGGGGAGCTGTGGGTGTCGGACCCGACCCCGGACTCGCTGCGCCTCTCCTGGACGGTCCCCGAGGGCCACTTCGACTCCTTCCTGGTCCAGTACAAGGACGCCAAGGGGCGGCCCCGGTCGGTGCCCGTGGAGGGGCCCGAGCGCTCGGTCACCATCTCCCCCCTGGACCCCGCCCGCAAGTACAAGTTCAACCTGTTCGGGCTCCTGGGCAAGAAGCGCGTCGGCCCCATCTCCGCCGATGGAACCACCGGTGAGTGGCAGCCTCGTCCTTCTCCCCGCCCTGTCTCCTCATGCCTCCTTTCCCCTTCCTCGAAACTCCCTTTCTCTGTGCCCCTTTCCCCTTTCTGACCATTCCCCATTTCCTCCACTCCTCTTCCTCCTCCTCCTTCTTCTCGTCATCTTCCTCTTCTCATTCTCCACTTCCTCTCCCTTTCCCTAATCCTCCAAGGCAGGAGGTTCTGTCCTTCACTGCATGGGGAGAGATGCTTCCCTGGCCTGCCCTCTCTCCTCTTCATTTCTTTCACCCGCCCCTCCTCGGTTGCTTCTCCTCCACGCTGAACTTGGGAGGGCGAGGGGAGAATCAAATAAACAGAGTTCCTCATTCCCTGGGTACCCCAATTAGTCTCTCCTCCAGTAAAAGCCCCCGTAGCTGTCAAGAAAGGAGTGGGTGTGGGAAGAGAAGGTAGAAATAGTAGCAGCAGTAGTAGTAGTGGTGGTGGTTGCACTCGTAGGTGGTAGTTGCGACAATAGTAGTAGTTGTAGCAGAAGTAGTAGTAGTAGTGAAGCAGTAGCCATAGTAGCAGCATCCATAGTGGTAGCAATAGTAGTAATAATTGTAATAATAATGGTAATGATGATGGTATTTGTTAAGTGCTTACTATGTGCAAAGCACTCTTCTAAGCGCTGGGAGGATACAAGGTGATCAGGTTGTCCCACATGGGGCCCACAGTCCCCATTTTACAGATGAGGGAACTGAGGCACAGAGAAGTGAAGTGACTTGCCCAGAGTCACACAGCTGACAATTGGCGGAGCCGGGATTTGAACCCATGACCTCTGACTCCAAAGCCCATGCTCTTTCCAGTGAGCCACGCTGCTTCTCTAGTAGTTATAGAAGTAGTAATAGTAGTTGTAGTAGCAGCAGTAGTAGTTATATTAGTAGTAGCAGCAGTGGTAATGTTGCAGTAGTAGTAGTAGCAGCCGTAATAATAATAATAATAATGGTATTTGTTAAGCGCTTACTATGTGCAGAGCACTGTTCTTAGCGCTGGGGAGGTTACAAGGTGATCAGGTTGTCCCGGTGGGGGGGGGGGGCGCTCACAGTTTTAATCCCCATTTTACAGATGAGGTAACTGAGGCATGGAGAAGTGAAGTGACTTGCCCGAAGTCACACAGCTGATAGTTGGCAGAGCCGGGATTTGAACCCATACTTCTGACTCCAAAGCCAGGGCTCTTTACACTGAGCCCGCTGATTCTCTAGTAGTTATAAAAGTAGTAATAGTAGTTGTAGTAGCAGCAGTAGTAATAATATTTGTAGTAGTAGTAGTAGCAGTAGGAGTAGTAATAGTATTTATTAAGTGCTTACTTGGTGCAGGGCACTGTACTGGGAGCTGGGAAAGAATACACAGGTGAGAAGTAGACAGGATCCCTGTCATGTGCTCATAATCTATGAAACAAGGAGGAAAAGGAATGGGCGATAGACGCCTAAGGGAAAAGAAAAGAAAAAGAACAGAAAACAGCACAAAAATGAGGACAGGGAAAAATAGCAAAAGAAAACGAAAAAGAGTCGTAGGGTACAGTGGCTAGAAGAGGAGCATTTCAGGCTTCCCGCTGCTGAGTGTAACAGTCACAGCCGCGATAATGATAATAATAATCAATAATAATGATAATAGTCATTGCGGTATTCGACAAGTATGGGGATTGAAACAATCAGATCGGACACAGGGCCTTTCCCATGTAAGGCTCACAGTCTGAGGTGGAGGGCGAACAGGTAATTAACTCCCATTTTACAGAGGAGGACACTGGGACCCAAAGAAGCCAAGTGGCTTGCCTAAGGTCTCCCAGCAGGCAGGTGGCAGAGCCCGGATTGGAACCCCGGGGTCCTGATTCCCAGGCCTGGGCTCTTCCCAGCACGCCACACTGCTTTATTAATTAATAATGGTATTTATTAAGTGCTTACTATGTGCAAAGCACTGTTCTAAGCACTGGGGAGGATACGAGGTGATCAGGTTGCCCCACGTGGGGCTCACAGTCTTCATCCCCATTTTACAGTGAGGTAACTGAGGCCCAATCAATCAATCAATCAATCGTATTTATTGAGCGCTTACTGTGTGCAGAGCACTGTACTAAGCGCTTGGGAAGTACAAGCTGGCAACATATAGAGACAGTCCCTACCCAACAGTGGGCTCACAGTCTAGAAGGGGGAGACAGAGAACAAAACCAAACATATTAACAAAATAAAATAAATAGAATAGATATGTACAAGTAAAATAAATAAATAAATGGAGTAATAAATATGTTATTATAAATATGTAATAAATATGGCCCAGAGAAGTGGTGACTTAATTAATTAATAATGGTATTTATTAAGTGCTTACTATGTGCAAAGCACCGTTCTAAGCGCTGGGGAGGATACGAGGTGACCAGGGTGCCCCACGGGGGCTCACAGTCTTCACCTCCATTTTACAGATGAGGGAACTGAGGCCCAGAGAAGTGAAGTGACTTAATTAATTAATAATGGTATTTATTAAGCGCTTACTATGTGCAAAGCACTGTTCTAGAGCGAGGGCCCGCCACCCCAGTTAGGGCCTTCCCAGCGTCCCGCCTTCAGGCAGGTCAGCTCGGCTTGTCCAACAGCTTCCCTGGAAAGTTCAGGGAAGACCCTCGTCCCTCACTCATCCAACCTCAACCTGTCCTCCCTCTCTGATTTGGGGGACAGATCAGGGCGACCAACCGCCGAACCTGTCCGAGAGCTTTCACCCTCCAATCAATCAATCAATCAATCAATCGTATTTATTGAGTGGTTACTGTGTGCAGAGCACTGTACTAAGCGCTTGGAAAGTCCAAGTTGGCAACATATAGAGACGGTCCCTACCCAACAGTGGGCTCACATCTCTTCCCATCTCTCTGCCCCAGCCCCGCGAGACGAAGCGACCCCTACCCTCCGGGCCCCGGAGCCCCGCCTGGGTGAGCTGTGGGTGTCGGACCCGACCCCGGACTCGCTGCGCCTCTCCTGGACGGTCCCCGAGGGCCGCTTCGACTCCTTCCTGGTCCAGTACAAGGATGCCAAGGGGCGGCCCCGGGCGGTGCCCGTGGAGGGGCCCGAACGCTCAGTCACCATCTCCCCTCTGGACCCCGCCCGCAAGTACAAGTTCAATCTGTTCGGGCTCCTGGGCAAGAAGCGCGTCGGCCCCATCTCCGCCGATGGAACCACTGGTGAGTGAAGACCCTGTGCTCCTCCCCTGCCCTGCCTCCTTGTGCATCCTTTCTCCTTCCTCAAAACCCACTTGGGCTCCCTCTCCTCCTCCTTTCCCCCAAATCCTGCCCGCTCCTCTAATGCTGCATTTCCCCGATCCACCCCTCCCACTCCATCCCAACAGCTTGGCCCCAGTTCTTTTCATAACCTGGTTAGAAACACCAGTCTTCTCCCTGGCCTCTTTCCCTCCAGCCTCTCCCCCCAACCCTGAGAAGCAGCATGACCTGGCCTGCCAGTAGAGTTGGCAGACACAATCCCTGCCATCTGGTTGGGGAGGCGGACACCAAAATCCTTTATGAGTAGAGGAAGCAGCAATCATCATCAATCGTATTTATTGAGCGCTTACTATGTGCAGAGCACTGTACTAAGCGCTTGGGAAGTACAAATTGGCAACACATAGAGACAGTCCCTACCCAACAGTGGGCTCACAGTCTAATCGATCTATATATGTATATATGTTTGTGCATATTTATTACTCTATTTATTTATTTATTTATTCTACTTGTACATATCTATTCTACTTATTTTATTTTGTTAGTATGTTTGGTTTTGTTCTCTGTCTCCCCCTTTTAGACTGTGAGCCCACTGTTGGGTAGGGACTGTCTCTATGTGCTGCCAATTTGTACTTCCCAAGCGCTTAGTACAGTGCTCTGCACATAGTATGCGCTCAATAAATACGATTGATGATGATGATGATCTATGAATTAATCAGTAATATTTGAGGAAAGATTGAACACATGAAGGCATTTACTGTCTCTCTCTCTCCCTCCCCCCCACAGCCCCTCAAGAGGAAGAGACCCCAGCCACGCAGGCCCCGGAACCTCCCCGCCTCGGGGAGCTGTCGGTGTCGGATGAGACTGCAGACTCCCTGCGCCTCTCCTGGACGGTCCCCGAGGGCCACTTCGACTCTTTCGTCGTCCAATATGAAGACTCGGATGGGCGGCCCCAGACCGTGCGGGTTGGGGGCGACCAGACTGAGGTCACCATCTCTGGCCTGGAGCCCGACAGGAAGTACAACATAAACTTCTATGGCCTCCACGGCCAAGAGCGCGTGGGCCCTGTCTCTGTCATCGGAGAGACAGGTGAGTGAGGGGTGTGGGAAGCTTGGAGCCAGATCATCATCATCATCAATCATATTTATTGAGCGCTTACTATGTGCAGAGCACTGTACTAAGCTCTTGGGAAGTACAAATTGGCAACATATAGAGACAGTCCCTACCCAACAGTGGGCTCACAGTCTAAAAGATACGATTGACCGGGCCCCGGTCTCCGCCCTGGACCCTGCAACCGGCCTCCCCTGCCCCAGGCCCTCGATCC
Organism: Tachyglossus aculeatus; assembly: GCF_015852505.1. NCBI lineage: Eukaryota > Metazoa > Chordata > Mammalia > Monotremata > Tachyglossidae > Tachyglossus > Tachyglossus aculeatus. Next base: position 1,953,572 of record NC_052096.1, on the reverse strand, counting down.
TCAGATTCTTTACATGTTGATGATGGTATTTATTATGCACTTACTTTGCATCCAGCACTGTTCTAAATGCCGGGGTAGATGTGAGATAATCAGAACGGCACAGTCCCTGTCTCTCTTGGGGCTAACAATCTAAGAGAGAGGGAGAGCAGGTATTTTAGCCCCATTTTACGGATAAGGAAACCGAGGTCCAGGAGGAAGTGACTTGCCCAAGGGCACTCAGCAGGCTAGTGGCGGAGCCAGGATTAGAACTCGGGTTTTCAGACTCCCAGCCCGAGCTGTTTCCACTAGGCCACACTGCTTCCCAACTCCACAGGTGAGTGCCTGGGCTAGAAATTGAAGGCAGATCCGAGAGCTCAGGGGAGCTGGAAGAAAGTTATCAATCAATCAATCGTATTTTATTGAGCGCTTACTGTGTGTGGAGCACTGTACTAAGCAGTTGGAACAGTACAGTATGACAGACTGGTAGACACATTCCCTGCCCACAAGGAGCTTACAGTCTAGAGGGGGAGACAGACACTAATATAAGTAAATAAATTATGGCTATGAAAGTAAGTGCTGTGGGGGTTAGGGACGGGTGAATAAAGGGAGCATATCCAGGTGGAAGTTATTAGAGTTGTAGATCCATTTAATGACTGGGAATTCTGAACAGGCCCAACCTCACAGGCATCCGATTTAATGGGGTAAAACTCATCCGATTCCCGACACCGCCGTTAACTAAATCTCCCGCATCCCGAGTCCGTGTGCCCCTGCATCTGGCTCACCCTCTCTCCCCACCTCTGTCTACCTCAGCCCCCGGAGATGAAGAACTACTGACTTCCGAGCCTCCCACGGAGCCCCCCTCCGAGCCCCGTCTGGGAGAGCTGTCGGTGACTGACGAGACCCCAGACTCCCTGAGCCTCTCCTGGACAGTCCCCGAGGGCCGTTTCGACTCCTTCGTGGTCCTGTATCAGGACGCGGACGGCCGGCCCCAGACGGTGCGGGTCGGGGGAGACCAGACCGAGGTCACCGTCTCCGGCCTGGAGCCCGACAGGAAGTACAAGCTGAACCTCTTCGGCCTCCACGGCAAACAGCGCGTGGGCCCCGTCTCCGTCATCGCCTCAACGGCCCCCCTCCCAACAGGTGAGACAGCCCGGATCCCCCAAAATGCCGCCTCACTGATCCATCATTTCCCCGCTCTGGGCCTCTTCTCCCTGCCAGGACTCGTTGGGCCGGTTGGCCCCTGCCCTCTTAGAGTTCACCGAGGGGCTCTGCCACCCCCTAGCCAGTTGCCCTGCCCTTCTCAGAGCCTTAGTCAATCAACCAATTGGTATTTACTTGCGTTGATTTTTTAAAAAATGACATTTATTGGACGCAAGATAGTCCTAGTCCTCCCTGACGGTGTCCAACTTTTTTTGTTTAATAGTATGTGTCTACTATGTTTACTGTGTGTCAAGCACTGTTTAAGCGCTGGGATAGATGCAAGTTAATCGAGTTGGACCCAGTCCCTGTCTCACATGGAGTTCCACAGTCTAAGTAGGAGGGAGAACAGGTATTGAATCCCCGTTACATAGTTGAGGAAACTGAGGCCCAGAGAAGTGAAATTACTTCCCCAAGGTCACACAGTGGACAAGTGGCAGGGCCGGGCTCCCAGTTCTGGGTTCTTTCACTATGCCACACTGCTTCCCGACTCCTTTAGCATCTCTGTCCTTTCCTATCGATTCCACCGCCCCCTCAGATGCCCTCCCTTCCCACTTCCTAGGAGCCCCCGCAACTTCTGCCTCGATCCCTACCACCTCCTGGTTCCCTCCGCTCCTCTAATAATAGTCACTGATCATCGTGGTATTTATTAAGCGCTTACTAGGTGCCAAGCACTGCACTGAGTGCTGGGGGAGATCCAGAAACAGCCCCTGTCCCCCAGGGGGCTTGCGGTCTAAGGGGGAAGGAGAACAGATACCGAGTCCCGACTTTGCGGATGGGGAAGCTGAGCTTTAGAGAAGGGAAGGGACTGGCCCAGGGTCACACAGTTGGAGGCAAGTGGCAGAGCCAGGATGAGAAGCCAGGTCCTCTGACTCCCAGCTCTTCCCGCCAGGCCCTGCTGCTTCTCATCACACCCCCGCTGGCTCCAAGATTCCCCCATCTGGGTGTCCTGTGGGTTTCCTTCCAGCATTTCGCCCCCAAACCCCATTCCTAGTGGGGGCAGGAACCCCATCAATCCAGGGTCCCTAAACTCTCCTCACCCTTTTCCCCACATCCCTCCCGCTTCTCCCCCCAGGCCCCACGCCAGGCACCAGGCACTAAGCCCAGCAACCGCTGCCTCCCAGCTCCTCCCCTTCCTCTCCCCGACAGCCAAGTCCTCGGGTCAGCCCCTGGTCACCTCCTGTCTGGGCTACTGTTGCCTTCCCTTCCCTGGCCCTCCCCTCAACTGCCGTCCGGCCAAGTCCAGTGGCCAAAATCGGAAGACGTCCATGAAATCTCCTTCCCCTGGGCTCTTCCGAAGTAAGGCGGGGAGACTGGGCCTCCTCCCGTGCCTCCTCACCCCTCCCTCCCCTACCCAGAGGCAGAGGGGAGGGGGGAAGTGCATCTTTTAGACTGTGAGCCCACTGTTGGGTAGGGACTGTCTCTATATGTTGCCAATTTGTACTTCCCAAGCGCTTAGTACAGTGCTCTGCACATAGTTAGCGCTCAATAAATACGATTGATGATCTAGGAAGGCTCCCCGCCCTCACCCCCCCCCACATATAAGCTGTCCTCAGCCACAGAGGCCGTGACCCTCCAGCCCTCCCGGCTTTGCTGCACCCCAGAGCAGAGGGGCCGGCCAGACGGGAAACTGTAGAAGGAGTCTCTGGGGCCAGAGTTTGGGGTTAAGTAGGCGATCCCCAGACTGAGGATTCTGGGGTCCAGTCAGCCCTAGCTCTTCCTCTTTGCCCCCGCCTATCCCCCACCTCCCCCCCAAACCAGGATGGGGGTCGAGCTGTCCCGGTACCTAATTCGTGGATTCTCGGCGCCCGAGAGATCCCACCGGGCCGGCCAGAGCCCTCAGGAGAGCCAAGGCCCGGCTGACTCCCGCTCCAGACTCAGGATTTGGGCACACTTTCCCTTTCCCACCTCATCCCAGGGGAGTTGATGGTGATGATGGTGATGACGATCATATTTGTTAAGCGTTTACTCTATGTCAAGCACCGTTCCAAGTGCTTGGGTGCATGCAAGGTAATCTGCAAGCACCCGATTGCAAACCGGCTAGAGCACTGGCAACATCTGCCAGGGACTCCGAAGCAAAATGAGAAACACCCTCTTGGCTGGAAGAGTGCGGGCATGGGAGTCCGCGGTCGTGGGTTCTAATCCCACCTCCGCCGCTTGTCTGCTGTGTGACCTTGGGCAAGTCACTTCTCTGTGCCTCAGTTACCTCATCTGTAAAATGAGGATTGAGACTGTGAGCTCCACGCGGGACACTCTGATTACCTTGTATTTACCCTAGCGGTGCTTGGCACATAGTAAGTGCTTAACAACTACTACTACTACTATTATTATTCTTCTAGACTGTGAGCCCACTGTTGGGTAGGGACCGTCTCTATATGTTGCCAACTTGTACTTCCCAAGCACTTAGTACAGTGCTCTGCACACAGTAAGCGCTCAATAAATACGATTGATTGATTGATTGATTAATCAGGTCATTCATTCAATTGTTCATTCAGTCGTATTTATTGAGCGTTTACTGTGTACTAAGCTCTTGGGAGAATACAATAAACAGTGACAATCCCTGCCCATAACAAACTCACAATCCAGAGGACCAGACACAGTCCCTGTCCCACGTGGGGCTCACAGTGTAAGAAGGTGGGAGAAAGGGTATTGAATTCCCGTTTTGCAGTTGGGGAAACTGAGGCATAGGGCACTGAAGTGACTCACCCGAGGTCACACAATGGGCAGAGCCGCAATGAGAACACAGGTCATCTGGCACTCAGGCCAGGGCTCTGTCCACTAGGCTATACTGTTTCTTATGGGAGATGGGAGCCTATTTTGCTTTCCATTGCCACCCCTGCCCCAACTCTTTCACATAAGGCCTGGGTCTCCCCAATTTAAACACGCCTGGTTGAGGCGCACCGCAGCTCCCCTGCCTCCCATCCCTCGTGGCTGAAGCCCGGTGGGGAAGATCAGACCCTCCCTCACGGGCTGGGGAACACGCCCACCCCGCTCTGACCCCTTTCTCCGTAAACCCTCGTTCCCTGAAGCGTCCTCTATTACCAGCTTTTCCTTTAAGGGGAGTCCTCCCCAGCCCCCCCCCCCCACTCCGGAGTCCCTCCCCTGCTGGAGGAGTTGAAAGGAGGGGGGCTTTTAATCCCCTCGGCATCATGAATGGCTTCCCCCCTCCCCACATGACCTTCATCAGAGATAGGAAATCGGAGGGAGGGAGGTGAAGGGGTCTGTGCAGTTTTCGGGGTAATAATAATAATAATAATTGTGGTTATCGTTAAGCACTTACTGTGTGCCAGGCACTATACTAAGCGCTGGGGTGGATACAAGCAAATCAGGTTGGACACAGTCCCTGTCCCATGTAGGGCTCATAGTCTCAACCCCCATTTTGCAGATGAGGTAACTGAGGCTCAGAGAAGTGAAGTCTCTTGCCAAAGGGGTTTGCGGTTCTGGCTTCCTGAGAGAATCAACTCCTTTCTCCCTCTCTTTCTGTATCTCTCTCTCTCTCTTTCTGTCTCTCTCTCTCTCTCTTGCTCTCTCCCAGACCCCAGCTCAGAGGAAGAAGAAGAAACCACAGTGGCAGCCACTGAGGCCCCAGAGCCCCCCCGGCTCGGGGAGCTGTCGGTGTCGGACGTGACCCTGGACTCCCTGCGCCTCTCCTGGACGGTCCCCCGGGGCCGCTTCGACTCCTTCGTGGCCCAGTACAAGGACCGGGATGGGCGGCCCCAGGCAACACCTGTAAGGGGTGACCAGACGGAGGTCACCATCTCTGGCCTCGAACCCAACAGAAAGTACAAATTCCTCCTCTTCGGACTCCACGGGGGGAAACGCCACGGCCCCATCGCCGCCGACGCCAAGACCCGTAAGTGGAACCCTCCCTGCCAGCCCCGGCCGCCGGCCCATCTCCTCCCTCCACCTCCGCTTTCCTACGAGGGGCGGCCTTGATTGGATCCCAGGAGGGTCTGGGGGCTGCAGAATGGGGGGCCTGGAGGCACCGACGGACGGGGGGCCCAGGTTTCAAGAGAGGAGCAGGTAAAGGAGCCTGGGACCGGCCATCAGGATGCCCAGACTTGGTCCTCATTTCCTCATTCGGCCCATCTGGGACCTCAGTTTCCTGCACAGCGGGGTGGGCCCTTTCCTCCCCTCCCTCCCTCTCTTAGACCGAAAGGTGGGAACTGAAAAAAATCCATCAGTGGTATTTATGGAGTGCTTTCTGTGTGCCGAACACTGTTCAGGAGAGTTGGTAGCCACAATCCCTGCCCTCAAGGAGCTTATAGGCTCTTGTATACAGAACACTGTACTAAGCACTTGGGAGAGCACAGAATAATAGGGTTGGTAGTCACAATTCTAACCCACCAAGAGCTGGCAGTCAAACGGAGTCTAACAGACTAACAGAAAGGACATTGAGTTCAACCACTAATAGCCCTCCTGATCTCGCCGAGAAGAAGCTTGGCCACATATTCTCCCCCAACCCGGCCAATCCCATCCCACCTTCTGGGTCTTTTTAGGCCTCCTGCCGTTACTCTCCCTCCCTGGTTTCTCAACAGCTTCCCCCAGCTTGAGCCCGGCCCCGCAAGGAGTTCAGAAACTGCAATTAATCTGCTCTCGGGCCGCCCAGCCCAGCTCACTCCCAGTGCCCCACCATGGGGAAGCGGGGTTGGTGGGCGTTGGGGTCCCGCCACACCCTGCCTCCCCTCCCCAAAGGGACTCTAACAAAAGTCTGAACAACAATTCCATCAGAGGACTCCAGGCCTCCCTCCCACCTGACTCCAGATCCCCCTTGTTCCCAGCTAAGGCCTAGGGGTGGGCAGACTGAACATGCCCACTCCAGCTCTGGGTAGCATCTGTCGCCTGTGACACCCCAGCCCACCCATCCCAGGGTATGACTGGAACCAAAGGGCAGGGAGAAGAGACCAGACTGACTTCGTGATAGAATCCAGATTTTTCCCTCTGCCCACCTCCTAAAGGGGAGCAGCCCCCCCCTTTCCCTGTACCTTATTTGTTTTTTTTAATGGCATTTATTAAGTGCTTACTGTGTGCAAAGCACTGTTCTAAGTGCTGCGGAGGTTACAAGGTGATCAGGTTGTCCCACGGGGGGGCTCGCAGTCTTCATCCCCGTTTGACAGATGAGGTCACTGAGGCCCAGAGAAGTTAAATGACCTGCCCAGAGTCACACAGCTGACACTTGGCGGAGACGGGATTTGAAGACACGATCTCTGACTCCAAAGCCCAGGCTCTTTCCACTGAGCCACGCAACCTTATGTACCTTGGGAATGGGAGCAGGGTTCCTCTATGTCCAGAAGAGAGTGGCCCTGGATAAAAGGAAAGGCTTGGGGAGGGGGGGATTGGGCTCCAGAAGGGAGGGGGATGTCACCCCCTTTTCCACCCAGAACTGGGAGTTCCCTCTTTATTTGCCCAGACACAAAGTGCCACAGGTGGGGAGGGCACCATTTTGGACAAAGATTCACCCCCAGCTCATAATACTTCCACCTCACCCCAGAAAGCGGCATGGCCATGCAGACAGAACCCAGGCCTCGGGGTCCGAGGACCTGGGTTCTAATCCCAGCTCCGCCACTGTGTGACCTTGGGCAAGTCACCCAACTTCTCCAGGCCTCAGTTCCCTCATCTGCAGAATGGGGATTCACTACCTGTGCTCCCTCCTATTTAGACTGTGAGCCCCATGTGGGACATGATGATGTTGAATCTACCCCAGCGCGTAGTACGCAGCTTGGCCCACAGTAAGTGCTTAACGAATACCATTATCATTATTATCTGCACTACCCCGCAACTGCAGCCCGAGTAGAGGAGAAGCCAGCAGTCCTAGGTGAGCTGTGGGTGTCGGACCCGACCCCGGACTCGCTGCGTCTCTCCTGGACGGTCCCCGAGGGCCGCTTCGACTCCTTCCTGGTCCAGTACAAGGACGCCAAGGGGCGGCCCCGGTCGGTGCCCGTGGAGGGGCCCGAGCGCTCGGTCACCATCTCCCCGCTGGACCCCGCCCGCAAGTACAAGTTCAACCTGTTCGGGCTCCTGGGCAAGAAGCGCGTCGGCCCCATCTCCGCCGACGGAACCACCGGTGAGTGGCGGCCCCGTCCCCCTCCCCTCCGCCTCCTGGACCATCCGGTTTTCAGCCGGTGCGTCCCCTGCCCAGGCCCGATACAGCAGTGGGCTCCTACTCGCCTGGCATTTTCCTTCTAAGCACCCGGTCTTTCCACGCCTCGGTGCCTGCTCTGAGACCAGCTGCTCGGAAGCAAGGCCCGTGTCCAGAAGGCCCCGGGAAGGGAACACGACTGCCCCGCATCCAGGGCAGTGGGGAGGGACAGGGGAGGAGTCAGTCATTCAGTCAGTTCTCTCTATCTCCCCCTTCTAGACTGTGAGCCCACTGTTGGGTAGGGACCGTCTCTATATGTTGCCAACTTGTACTTCCCAAGCGCTTAGTACAGTGCTCCGCACACAGTAAGCGCGCAATAAATACGATTGGTTGATTGATTCTATTTATTGGGCACTTACTATATGCAGACCACTGTAACTAAGCTTTTGGGAGAGTACGATATCATCATCAATCGTATTTGTTGAGCGCTTACTATGTGCAGAGCACTGTACTAAGCGCTTGGGAAGTGCAAATTGGCAGCATATAGAGACAGTCCCTACCCAACAGTGGGCTCACAGTCTAAAAGGGGGAGACAGAGAACAAAACCAAACATACTAACAAAATAAAATAAATAGAATAGATCTGTACAAATAAAATAAATAAATAAATAAATAGAGTAATAAATATGTACAAACATATATACATATATACAGGTGCTGTGGGGAAGGGAAGGAGGTAAGATGGAGGGGGGATGGAGAGGGGGACGAGGGGGAGAGGAAGGAAGGGGCTCAGTCTGGGAAGGCCTCCTGGAGGAGGTGAGCTCTCAGCAGGGCCTTGAAGGGAATATAACATATATAATATAGCATATATATATAATATAACATATATAATATAACATATATATAACATATATGATATAACATGTATATAACATATATAATATAGCAATACAATATATACAATATAACAATATAGCAGACACATTCCCTGCCCACAACGAGCTTCGGGCAGACCCCCGGAGAAACACTCCACACGGGGGGCCGACTCCACCTCAGCATGTCCCGTCTGGCATCTTCCCACTATGCTTGGGGCCCGGTTGACACCCAGGCCGCCGTGTGCGTCTCAGAGCCCGGTTTCCGTGAGGGCTCTTGGGGGCCGCCCAAGGTGGAAGACCGTCCCTTCCCTTCATGCCTCTTCCTCTCCCTTGGGGGAGCAGTGGGAGGAGGATCCAGGAGGAGGTTCGGGGGCCGGGGGGCGAGCCTGGTGGAGAGATGCTGCCTCTGGCTCATCACCGCTCCCGCCGCCGTCTCCGGCCCAGAACTAGCAAAGCCGTATCATCTGACTTCCGCAGTGGGCCTGGGAGCGGCTTCCCGGCCTCGCCCGCCGCTCTCCCCTCGGAAGTAGCAGATTTCCGCAGCCAAATCCAGTGGGCCCGGCTAGCATCGGCCCTCCCTTGCCTTAGATCCCAGCTGACCAAAATGGGAGCAGCGTGGTTTAGTGGAAAGAGCATGGGCTTGGGAATCACAGATTGTGGGTTCTAATCCCAGCTCTTTGACTTGGGGCAAATCACTTAACTGCTCTGGGCCTCGGTTACCTCATCTGTAAAATGGGGATTAAGACTGTGAGCCCCACGTGGGACAGCCTGATTACCTCGTTTCTACCCCAGTGCTTCAAACAGTGCGTGGCACATAGTAAGCGCTTAACAAACACCATCATCATCATCATCTCCTCCTCCCCCTCAGCCCCGCCGCCCGAGACGAAGGAGGAGGGAGTGACCCCTCCCAGGACCCCGGTGCCCGCGGCCACCGCCCCCCCAGCCCCTGCTCCCAGGCCCCGCCTGGGGGACGAGCTGAGAGTAACAGATGAGACCCCAGACTCCCTGCGCCTCTCCTGGACGGTTCCCGAGGGCCGCTTCGACTCCTTCCTGGTCCAGTACCAGGATGGAGATGGGGGGCTCAAGGCGGTGCCCGTTGGGGGCGACCAGACCGAGGTGACCATCTCTGACCTGGAGCCCCAAACGGCATACACGTTCCTGCTCCGTGGACTGTCTGGGGAGGAGTTCGTCGACTCCATCTCCGCTCTGGGCGAGACGGGTGAGTGGGAGCCTTCCCTCCTCCCTAATCCCTCCTTCCCCCTCCCCAAGAGTTTTCTCCTGGAGATCCCAGGCCCCACCCTTGATCCTCCTCTCTTTCTCTGCTACCCAGGCAGCCCTCCGTATCAGCTTACTCCCTCCCAGTCCCCCTCCATCTTTTCAGTACCTTTGAGTTCACCTCTGAGCTTTTTCTCTGCCCCTGACGGACACTCTTAACTAATTATGAGGGAACTGGGGCTCAGAGAAGTCCAAGCGACTGGCCCGGGTTCACACAGCAGGCGAATGGCAGAGCCGGGATTAGAATCAAGGCCTCCTGACCCCTTGCCCTCTATCCACCAGGCCACCCTGCTTCGACTCCAACCTCTATGGTCTGGGCCCCCACCGAAGCACCGGTGCCCCCCGCAGAGCCCCGCCTGGGGCCACTGGTGGTGGTGGGCAAGACCCCGGACTCCTTGCGCCTCTCCTGGACGGTCCCTGAGGGCCGCTTCGACTCCTTCGTGATCCAGTACAAGAATGGGGATGGGCAGCCCCAGGCAGTGCGAGTCAGGGGTGACCAGAGCGAGGTCACGGTCTCCGGCCTGGAGCCCGAACACAAATACAAGCTGAACCTCTACGGCCTCCACGGCAAACAGCGTGTGGGCCCTACCTCCGTGGTTGGAGTGACAGGTAAGCGAGGGGAGTAGCATCTGTTTCCCCTCCTGTCCGGCCCTGACCTAAGCGCCTCTGTCTGGGTCACTCCCACACCAGAGCCAGGCCTTGGGCCTCTAGGATCCCGGTGGGCCCCGGGGCTCTGCTGGCCGGAGACTTGACCCTGGAACTCAGAGCACAGCTGAGTGCGAGGAAGGGCTGGAAGGGAATGGTGGGGTTCAGGCCTGTTGTTGATCCCTTTAACAGCTCTCAGGGGAAGTTCTGAGCATGCTTAGGTTGTCAAACTGTGTTAACTGATTAACAAAATCTCCCACATCCCAAATCCCCATGCCCCTGTATCTGGCTCACACTCTCTCCCTGGCTCCGTCTACCTTAGCCCCCAGAGACGAGGAACTGCTGACCTCCGAGCCCCCCACAGAGCCCCTCATGGAGCCTCCAACGAAGCCCCGCCTTGGGGAGCTGTCGGTGATGGACGTGACCCCGGACTCCCTGCGCCTCTCCTGGACGGTCCACGAGGGCCACTTCGACTCCTTCCTGGTCCAGTACAAGGACGCGGACGGACGGCCCCAGGCGGTGCCAGTCGGGGGAGACCAGACCGAGGTCACCGTCTCCGGCCTGGAGCCCGAACATAAGTATAGGCTGAACCTCTACGGTCTCCATGGGAAACAGCGAGTGGGCCCCATCCCCGTGGTTGGGGTGACAGGTGAGTGAGGGGAGTGGAATCCTTTTCCCTTAATGTCCGGCCCTCACCTACGCACCTTTCTCTGGGTCACTTCCACACCAAAGCCAGGCCTTTGGCCTTTGGGCTCTCGGTGGGCCCCGGGGTTCAGCTGGCCAAAGGGTTGACACTGGAGCTGAGAGTGGAGCTGAGCACGAGAAAGGGCTAGAAGGGAGTGGTGGGGTTCAGGGGGATTCGATCCTGACCTGTTATCGGTCCCTTTAAATTTCTCTCGAATTCTGAACACACTTAGGGCGTCAAATTATGGCAGCCAGGACTTCCCCCGGAAGTCTGATTTTTAAGGGCTAAAACTCATCTGACCCTTGACACCCTGATTAACGAGATCTCCCCCATCCCTAGTCCCCATGACACTGCATCTGGTACACCCTCTTTCTCCACCTCCCTCTACCTCAGCCCCCAGAGATGAGGAACCTCTGACCCCCGAGCCCACCACAGAGCCCCGCCTAGGGGAGCTGTCGGTGACGGACGTGACCCCGGACTCCCTGAGCCTCTCCTGGACAGTCCCCGAGGGCCGCTTCGACTCCTTCCTGGTCCAGTACAAGGACGCAGATGGGCGGCCCCAGTCAGTGCGGGTCAGGGGAGACCAGACCGAGGTCACCGTCTCCGGCCTGGAGCCCGAACGCAAATACAAGCTGAACCTCTACGGCCTCCATGGCAGACAGCGAGTGGGCCCCATTTCGGTGGTTGGAGTGACAGGTGAGCGAGGGGAGCGGTGTTCGTTTCCCTTCCTGTCCGGCCCTGATCTAAGTGCTTCTGTCTGATGCCCTCCCACACCAGAGCCAGACCTTTGGGTTTCAGGCTCCCGGTGGGCCTCGGGGCTCAGCTGGCCGGGGAGTTGACACTGATGCTGAAGTGGGGTTCGGGGGAGTTTGATCCTGCACTGTTTTCTGTCCCTTTAACTGCTGTCAGTGGAAGTTCTGAGCATGCTCAGGGTGTCAAACTCTGTCAGAGAGGCCTCCCCGCAGTTATAGGATTTTAAGGGCTAAAACTCATCTGATTCCCAAATCCTTGATCAAAGAAATCTACCCCATCCCAAGTCCCCGTGACCCCGCTTCTGGCTCACGCTTTCTCTGCTCTTCTGTCTCCGTCAGGCCCCAGAGATGATGAAGTGCTGCCCTCCGAGCTTACAACACAATCTCCAACAGAGCCCCCGACAGAGGCCCCCTCAAAGCCCACCCTAGGGGAGCTGTCTTTGGTGGACGTGACCCCGGACTCCCTGAGCCTCTCCTGGACGGTCCCCGAAGGCCAATTCGACTCCTTCCTTGTCCAGTACAAGGACGCAGACGGGCGGCCCCAGTCGATGCGGGTTGGGGGAGACCAGACCGAAGTCACCGTCTCCGGCCTGGAGCCCGAACGCAAATACAAGCTGAACCTCTACGGCCTCCATGGCAGACAGCGAGTGGGCCCCATTTCAGTGGTTGGGGTGACAGGTGAGTGAGGGGAGCGGTGCCCATTTCCCTTCCTGTCTGGCCCTGACCCAAGTGCTTCTGTCTGGGTCTCTCCCACACCAGAGCCAGACCTTTGGCCTTCAGGCTCCCGGTGGGCCTCGGGGCTCAGCTGGCTGGAGAGTTGACGCTGAAGCCAAGAGCAGGGCTGGAAGGGTGGAGTTCGTGGGAGTTTGATCCTGCCCTGTTGTCTGTCCCTTTAACTGCTCTCAATGGAAGTTCTGAACATGCTCAGGGTGTCAAACTCTGTCAGGGAGGCCTCCCCCCAGTTATTTGATTTTAAGGGCTAAAAGTCATCTGATTCCCAAATCCTTAATCAAAGAAATCTCCCCCATCCCAAGTCCCCGTGACCCCACTTCTGGCTCACGCTTTCTCCGCTCTTCTGTCTCCGTCAGGCCCCAGAGATGATGAAGCGCTGACCTCCGAGCTCCCAACACAAGCTCCAACAGAGCCCTCCACAGAGGCCCCCTCAAAGCCCACTCTAGGGGAGCTGTCTTTGGTGGATGTGACCCCGGACTCCCTAAGCCTCTCCTGGACGGTCCCCGAGGGCCAATTTGACTCCTTCCTGGTCCAGTACAAGGACGCGGACGGGCGGCCCCAGTCGGTGCGGGTCGGGGGAGACCAGACCGAGGTCACCGTCTCCGGCCTGGAGCCCGAACGCAAGTACAAGCTGAACCTCTACGGCCTCCATGGCAGACAGCGAGTGGGCCCCATTTCGGTGGTTGGAGTGACAGGTGAGCGAGGGGAGCGGTGTTCATTTCCCTTCCTGTCCGGCCCTGATCTAAGTGCTTCTGTCCGAGGTTCTCCCACACTGGAGCCAGACTTCTGGTCTTCAGGCTCCCAGTGGGCTTCGGGGCTCAGCTGGCTGGAGAATTGACACTGAAGCCAAGAGCAGGGCTGGAAGGGTGGAGTTCGTGGGAGTTTGATCCTGCCCTGTTGTCTGTCCCTTTAACTGCTCTCAATGGAAGTTCTGAACATGCTCAGGGTGTCAAACTCTGTCAGGGAGGCCTCCCCCCAGTTATTTGATTTTAAGGGCTAAAAGTCATCTGATTCCCAAATCCTTAATCAAAGAAATCTCCCCCATCCCAAGTCCCCGTGACCCCACTTCTGGCTCACGCTTTCTCCGCTCTTCTGTCTCCGTCAGGCCCCAGAGATGATGAAGTGCTGACCTCAGAGCTCCCAACACAATCTCCAACAGAGCCCTCCACAGAGGCCCCCTCAAAGCCCACTCTAGGGGAGCTGTCTTTGGTGGATGTGACCCCGGACTCCCTGAGCCTCTCCTGGACAGTCCCCGAGGGCCACTTCGACTCCTTCCTGGTCCAATACAAGGACGCGGATGGGCGGCCCCAGTCGGTGCGGGTCGGGGGAGACCAGACCGAGGTCACCGTCTCCGGCCTGGAGCCCGAACGCAAATACAAGCTGAACCTCTACGGCCTCCATGGCAGACAGCGAGTGGGCCCCATTTCGGTGGTTGGGGTGACAGGTGAGCGAGGGGAGTGGTGCCCATTTCCCTTCCTGTCTGGCCCTGACCTAAGTGTTTCTGTCTGATGCTCTCCCACACCAGAGCCAGACCTTTGGCCTTCAGGCTCCCGGTGGGCCTCGGGGCTCAGCTGGCCAGAGAGTTGATGCTGAAGCTAAGAGCAGGGCTGGAAGAGTGGGGTTTGGGGGAGTTTGATCCTGCCCTGTTGTCTGTCCCTTTAACTGCTCTCAGTGGAAGTTCTGAGCATGTTCAGAGTGTCAGACTCGTCAGGGAGGCCTCCCCCCGGTTATCTGATTTTAAGGGCTAAAACTCATCCGAGTCCCAAAGATATCTCCCCCATCCCAAGTCCCCGTGACTCTGCTTCTGGCTCACCCTTTCTCCTTGCTTCTGTCTCCCTCAGGCCCCAGAGATGAGGAAGTGCTGACCTCAGAGCTCCCAACACAATCTCCAACAGAGCCCTCCACAGAGGCCCCCTCAAAGCCCACTCTAGGGGAGCTGTCTTTGGTGGACGTGACCCCGGACTCCCTAAGCCTCTCCTGGACAGTCCCCGAGGGCCACTTCGACTCCTTCCTGGTCCAATACAAGGACGCGGATGGGCAGCCCCAGTCAGTGCGGGTCGGGGGAGACCAGACCGAGGTCACTGTCTCCGGCCTGGAGCCCGAACGCAAATACAAGCTGAACCTCTACGGCCTCCATGGCAGACAGCGAGTGGGCCCCATTTCGGTAGTTGGGGTGACAGGTGAGTGAGGGGAGCGGTGCCCATTTCCCTTCCTGTCCGGCCCTGACCTAAGTGTTTCTGTCTGATGCTCTCCCACACCAGAGCCAGACCTTTGGCCTTCAGGCTCCCGGTGGGCCTCGGGGCTCAGCTGGCCGGAGAGTTGATGCTGAAGCTAAGAGCTGGGCTGGAAGGGTGGGATTTGGAGGACTTTGATCCTGCTCTGTTGTCTGTCCCTTTAACTGCTCTCAGTGGAAGTTCTGAGCATGTTCAGAGTGTCAGACCCTGTCAGGGAGGCCTCCCCCCGGTTATCTGATTTTAAGGGCTAAACCTCATCCGAGTCCCAAAGATATCTCCCCCATCCCAAGTCCCCGTGACTCTGCTTCTGGCTCACCCTTTCTCCTTGCTTCTGTCTCCCTCAGGCCCCAGAGATGAGGAAGTGCTGACCTCAGAGCTCCCAACACAATCTCCAGCAGAGCCCTCCACAGAGACCCCCTCAAAGCCCACTCTAGGGGAGCTGTCTTTGGTGGACGTGACCCCGGACTCCCTGAGCCTCTCCTGGACAGTCCCCGAGGGCCACTTCGACTCCTTCCTGGTCCAGTACAAGGATGCGGATGGGCGGCCCCAGTCCGTGCGCGTCGGGGGAGACCAGACCGAGGTCACCGTCTCCGGCCTGGAGCCCGAGCGCAAGTACAAGCTGAACCTCTACGGTCTCCATGGCAGACAGCGAGTGGGCCCCATTTCGGTGGTTGGGGTGACAGGTGAGCGAGGGGAGCGGTGCCCATTTCCCTTCCTGTCCGGCCCTGACCTAAGTGCTTCTGTCTGGGTCTCTCCCACACCAGAGCCAGATATTTGGCCTTCAGGCTCCCAGTGGGCCTCGGGGCTCAGCTGGCCGGAGAGTTGATGCTGGTGCTCAGAGAGGAGTTAAGTGCGAGGAAGGGCTGGAAAGGAGTGGTGGGCTTCCAGAGGTTTTGCTCCTTCTTGCTGTCGATCCCTTTAACTGCTCTAAGTAGAAGCTCTGAGCATGCTCTGTGTGTCAAACTGTGTCAGGGAGTACTCCCCCTGGAAGTCTGATTTGAAGGGCTAAAAGTCGTCTGTATTCCCAACTCCCCAATTAAGGAAATCGCCCTCATCTCAAGTCAGCGTGGCCCTGCTTCTGTCTCACTCTCTCTCTCCGCCTCGATCAACCTCAGCCCCCAGAGATGAAGAACCGCTGACCTTCGAGCCCACTACAGAGCCTCCTACTGAGCCCCCCTCAGAACCCCGCCTAGGGGAGCTGTCGGTGACGGACGTGACCCCGGACTCCCTGAGCCTCTCCTGGACAGTCCCCGAGGGCCACTTCGACTCCTTCGTGGTCCAGTATCAGGACACGGACCGGCAGCCCCGGACGGTGCGGGTCAGCGGGGACCAGACCGAGGTCACCGTCTCCGGCCTGGAGCCCGACAGGAAGTACAAGATGAACCTCTATGGCTTCCACGGCCAAGAGCGCGTGGGCCCTGTTTCTGTCGTCGGAGAGACAGGTGAGCGAAGGGCGCGGGGAGCTTAGGGACAGATATGATTGTCTGGTCCCGGTCTTCGCCCTGTTATCCTGCACCCGACCTCTCCTGTGGTCATCGGTCTCCTCACAACCACCCAAACAGGCTCTTTACTGCTCCATCTAGCCTTGCTGTCACTGAACCACCCGCGATGCCCCTCCTGAGCATGTTCAGTGGGTCAGAATGGGTGGCTCCTGCCCCGTTCCAACCCCGACTCTTGTTTTCCAGCCCCCCTGATGGTTTGAAGGCCTCTCAATCAATCAGTCGCATTTATTGAGCACTTATTGTGTGCAGGATACTGAAAGAACAGTGCCTTGAGCATAGTAAGCGCTTAATAAATGCCATCATTAACTAAGCCCTTGGGAGAATACCACGCAACAATATAACAGCACATTCTTGCCCACAACAAGCTTACAGTCTAGAGGAGGAGACAGACGTTAATATAAATAAATTACGGATATGTACATAAGTGCCGCGGGGTTGGGAGGGGGCGATGAATAAAGGGAACAAGTCAGGGTGACCCAGAAGAGAGTGGGAGAAGAGGAAATGAGGGCTTAGTCAGGGAAGACCTCTAGGAAGGGAAGTGCCTTCAATGAGGTTTTGAAGCAGGGGAGAATAATTGTCTGTCAGATGTGAAAACCCATTTTAAAACTCAGCTTCCTTCCGGAAAGCCAACCCAAGCCCACTGCAGCCAAGTGGTCCCACTTCAACAGAACACTCGCTGCAGACTTTCTCCCGCCCACCGCCTCTGTGCTTCTCAGTTTCTCTCACATCAGGTCCCCGCTTCTCCCCCGCCTCTGCCTCTCTTTGTCTGCCCATCTGCACGTGCGTGGGTCTCTCTGTGGCTGCACAAAGACACTCTGCTAGCCCTCAGTGGCCCCAGGGGCCACCTCTCCCAAACAGAGAAGCAGTGGGGCCTAGCGAAAAGAGCCCGGGCCTGGGATTCAGAGGACCTGAGTTCTCATCCCGGCTCCGCCACTTGTCTGCTGTGTGACTTTGGACAAGTCACTCGACTTCTCTGCGCCTCAGTTACCTCAACTGTAAGATCAGGGTTATGACTGTGGGACGTGGTCTATATCCACCGTGGTGATCTTGTATCTACCCCAGCGCTTAGTACAGTGCCTGTCACGTAGTAAGCGCTTAACAAATACCATTAAAACAAAAACGAAAAGCAAAAAACCAGCCAGCAGATCACTTTGCCTCTGCGGTGGCCACGGACCGACCCCCACCCTCCCCAACTTCTCTTCCCCCATCTCAGCTCCACAGGAAGAGAGTCCCTCCCTGGAGCCCCGCCTGGGAGAGCTGTTGGTCTCGGACAAGACGCCAGACTCCCTGAGCCTCTCCTGGACGGTCCCGGAAGGCCGGTTTGACTCCTTCATCATCCAGTATAAGGGGAGGGATGGACGGCCCCAGGCGGTCCCCGTGGCTGGCGACCGGACCGAGGTCACCGTCTCCGGCCTGGAGCCCAACAAGAAGTACAAGATGAATCTCTTCGGGTTCCTGGGTAAACAACGCGTGGGCCCTGTGTCTGTGGTCGGAGTAACGGGTAAGTCGGGCCCCGCTCCGGTTTCCAACCCTCGCCTTCCCCTGATTGTGCTCTTGGTCCTAGAAATGATTATGGTAGAACTAACCACTAAGCACTGTGATAAGCACAGGAAGATGAATGATCATCAGCCTGGACATAGTCCCTGCCCCACCCAAGGCTCTCTAGACTGAAAGCTCGTTGTGGGCAGGGAATGTGGCTATTATTGTATCATACTCTCCCATGCGCTTAGTACAGTGTTCTGCACACAGTAAGCGCTCATTAAATTAGACTGACCGACTGACTCTCAGTCTAACAGGTAGGGAGAGCAAGGATCGTATTCCCACGTTACTGAGGAAGACGGGCCGGAGAGGTTAAGGGACTCGAATAAGGTCACTTAGCGGGCCAGGGGCAGAGCTGGGGGAGAGTGGGATAGAGGGGCTGGGGAGGAAGAGAGGGAGGGCAGGGTGGAACCCAGGTCTCCTGACTCCCAGTCTGATTGTCCCACCAGGCTGTGAGTTTTGGGGGGAAGTTTTCAGGGAGGGCTTTCCAGATGCTGGAGGCCCCAGGTGGTGTTAGGCTGGCGTGGGCACTTCCTAGTTGGTGTTCCCCAGAGCTGCTGTTCACGATGTCTTACCCACGATACTATCCTTTACCCTACTCATTCCGTTGGAGGAATTGAGATGCGGCATGGCCTAAGGGAAAGAGGACAGGCCTGCAAGTCAGAAGTCCTGGTTTCTCATCCCGACTCTGCAGTGTGTCTGCCCTGTGACCTTGGGCAAGTCATTTTGCTTCTCTGTGCCTCAGTTACCTCAACTGTGGGGATTCAATGCCCGTTCTCCCTCGTACTTAGACTTTGAGCCTCGTGTGGATCAGGGATTGTCCAGTGTGATTAACCTGTATCTACCCAAGTGCTTAAAATAGTGCTTGGCACATAGTAAGCACTCAACAAGTACCATAATTATTATTATCCCGCTGGGAACGGTCAGCCGGCCCGGACGTGTGATGGACCCTGTACAAGAGAAACCACCCCCACAGCACCCCCGTCCAAGTCTGAGAGAGAGGACTCCCCCTCCCCCGGCCCCCCATCTCATGTCCCACAGCCTCATTACGGCCTCCTCATCTGCTCCTGGCAACAGAAGGGCCTTTGAAATGGCTCTTGGTTCAGGACTACAGTTTTGTTGGCAAAAATCGAGGCTGTCCCCAAAATGTCTCACTCTGTTGACCCAAATATATTCAGCCATGGGGCAGGGCTCCCTCAGCCAGACTCATCTTCTCTATGTATGCGTGTGTGTGTGTGTGTTTGCGTCTTGCTCTCCTCTCCCCACAACAAGATAAAGAAGAGATTCAAACATCCCCAGCCCCAACCCCCTCTGAAGCCCCAGAGCCCCCCACGAAGCCCCGCCTGGGGGAGCTGTCAGTGACGGACGAGACCCCAGACTCCCTGAGCCTCTCCTGGACGGTCCCCGAGGGCCGCTTCGACTCCTTCCTGATCCAGTACAAGGACTTTAATGGGCAACCCCAGGCAGTGCCCATCGGGGGAGACCAGACCGAGGTCACCGTCTCCGACCTGGAGCCCGACCGCAAGTACAAGATGCACCTCTACGGCCTCCACGGCAAACAGCGCGTGGGCCCCGTCTCCGTCATCGGAGAGACAGGTGAGCGAGGGGCACGGGGTTAGACTCAGTTTCCCTCCCGGTAGTGCTGATCCTACATCACCCGGTAGCTTCTCTGGACACATTTCACTCTAGACTAGCAAGGGACGGGTCTACCAACTCTGTTGTATTGTTCCCTCCCAAGCGCTTTGTACAGTGCTCTGCGTGCAGTAAGCACTTGATCAATACAATCGACTGATTTGTTTTCCCCAAGAGCCGTAAACCCTACCTCTGAGGGTCTCGAGTGGGCCAGAGAGGTGGTTGGGTTCATGGTGGGTCTTTGGCTACTTTATTGCCTGGTAGTCCCATGGAATATTGCTTCAGTGCTTACTATGTGCCAAGCTCTATACTAGGCACTGTGGTAGATCCAAGAAAATCAGGCCGGATACAGTCCCTGCCCCATGTGGGAGGGAGAAAGGATGTTAAATCCCCAGGCAATTAAGCAATCTCAAGAGCCCGGATCTGGGAATCAGAAGGCCCTGGGTTCTAATTCCAGCTTCGCCACTCATCTGCCGTGTGACCCTGGGCAAGTCACCTCATTTCTGTGGGCCTCAGTTCCCTCATCTGTAAAGTGGGGATTGAGACTGTGAGCCCTTACGTGGGATAGGGACTGTGTCCAACCTGATTTGCTTATATCCACCCCAGCGCTTAGTACAGTGCCGGGCACATAGTAAGTGCATAACAAATCCCAAAATTATTATTATTATTATTATTATTCTCTGGGCCTCAGTTACCTCTCCTGTAAAATTGGGGTTATGGCTGTGAGCCCCATGTGGGACATGGACTGTGTCCAACCTGATATCTCTCTGTTCCAGCTCCACTGCAGGAAGTGCCTGCTCCCACAGAGGCCCCGGAGCCCCCCGCGAAACCCCACCTGGGGGAGGTGTCAGTGACGGATGAGACCCCAGACTCGCTGCGCCTCTCCTGGACGGTCCCCGAGGGCCACTTCGACTCCTTCCTGGTCCAGTACCGGGACGCGGATGGGGGGCCCCATATGGTGCCCGTCGGGGGCGACCAGACCGAGGTCACCGTCTCCGGCCTGGAGCCCGACCGGACGTATGAGATGCACTTCTACGGTCTCTATGGCGACGAGCGCTTGGGCCCCGTCTCCGTGGTAGGAATGACTGGTGAGTGGTGAGGGCAGAGCCCCCAGGGGTGGCGCTCAGAGCCAGTTGTTCCCTCTCCCGGGGGGCCCCGGGTCCCCGTGTCTGGCCCACGGTAGGTCCCAACCCACCGCGAAGGAGAACGGCTCCGATGAGGATCTGGGAGGTAAACCCAGCCGGGAACACCGACATTCCCGCTGGGAATTCTGAGCACGTTCGGGTGATCGGAGCATGCTCCGTCAAGCCGCCACAGAAGTCAGATTTCGGGGCTCCGTTATTGTTCATCTATTGGCCGGCTCCACTTCCAGCCCAGTCCCCCCAAGGGCCCCTCTTCTAGCCCACCCTCTCTTCCTGCCCCAGCCCCGCAAGAAGGGAAGACCCCACCCACGGAGCCCCCGGAGCCCCCTGCGAAACCCCGCCTGGGGGAGCTGTCGGTGACGGACGCGACCCCGGACTCCCTGAGCCTCTCCTGGACGGTCCCCGAGGGCCGCTTCGACTCCTTCCTGGTCCAGTACAAGGACGCGGATGGGCAGCCCCAGGCGGTGCGGGTCGGGGGCGACCGGACCGAGGTCACCGTCTCCGGCCTGGAGCCCGACCGGAAGTACAAGATGAACCTGTTCGGGTTACGTGGCAAACAGCGCGTGGGACCAGCCTCCGTAGTGGGGGTGACAGGTCAGTGCCGGGAGCAGAGCCCCAGAAGTGGAGCTCAGGATCTGACTTGATTTACCTTCCTCCTTGCCCTAAACCTGCCTCCAGAACCCCACACAGACTCTGGGCTGTGGGTCCTACCAGCTACCGGGGCCACCATTCCACACTGCGCTCCACACCGTGCTCCACACTTTCCCCCACCCGCCTGCTTCCTTCCCCTTCCTCTCTTTCTGTCTCACTGTCTGTCTCCGCTTCTCCCTTTCTACTCTCTGACTCTCTCGATTTCTACCTCTCTTTTCTGTCTGTGTCTTTCTCTCTGACTCATTCTCTTTGCCTCCCCATCTCTGTTTCTGCCTCTTGCTCTGTCTCACTGTGTCTCTCCCTCTCTCTCCCTTTGTCTCTCTGATTCTCTTTGCCTCCATCTATCTCCATTTCTGTCTCTCTCTCTCTGTCTCTTTCTGCCTCCCTTTGACTGTTTTTCTCTGACCATCTCTCTGGCTCTCTCCACCTCTGACTTTCTCTTTGCCTCCCACTGTCTCTGTTTCTGTCTCTCACTGTCTCCCCCTCTGTCTCTCTTTGTATCTCTGACTCTCCCTTTGCCTTCCTGAATCTCCGTTCCTACCTCTTTGCCTCCCACTGTCTCTGTTTCTCTCTCTCACTGTCTCCCCCTCTGTCTCTCTGTGTATCTCTGACTCTCCCTTTGCCTCCCTGAATCTCCGTTCCTACCTCTTTGCCTCCCACTGTCTCTGTTTCTCTCTCTCACCGTCTCCCCCTCTGTATCTCTCTCTTTGTATCTCTGACTCTCCCTTTGCCTTCCTCTATCTCTGTTCCTATCTCTCTGCCTCCCTCTGTCTCTGTTTCTCTCTGACTCTTTGCCTCCCTCTGTCTCTCTGTTTCCTCTCTCTCTGTCTCTGTCAATCATTCATTCATTCATTCAATCATATTTATTGAGTGCTTACTGTGTGCAGAGCACTGTATTAAGCGCTTAGGAAGTACAAGTTGGCAACACATAGAGACGGTCCCTACCCAACTGTGGGCTCACAATCAATCATATTGATTGAGTGCTTTCTCTGTGCAGGGTACTGTACTGAACGCTGGGGAGAATACAACACAGTAATATGAGAGACACATTCCGTGCCTGTAGCAAGCTTCCAGTCTGTCTCTCTCCCCAGCCCCTCAAGAGGAAGAGACTCCAACAACCATCAGGGTCCCAGAGCCCCGCCTGGGGGAGCTGTCGGTGACGGACGAGACCCCGGACTCACTGCACCTCTCCTGGACGGTCCCCGAGGGCCGCTTCGACTCTTTCCTGGTCCAGTACAAGGACCGGGACGGGAGACCTCAGGTGGTGCCCGTCGGGGGAGACCAGACCGAAGTCACCGTCTCCGGCCTGGAGCCCAACCGGAAGTACAAATTCCTCCTGTTTGGACTCTCCGGTGGGAAACGCCGAGGCCCCATCGCGGCAGACGCCAAGACCCGTGAGTGAGAGCCCCCCGGGGCTCTGCCCTGTCCTGCCTCCTCCCACCTGGCAGGAGTCCAGAGCTCCCAGCCCCAACTGCCTCCAAACCCTGGCATTCCTAGACCCCCACCACCTTCCTCCCACGAATCCACCCGCAGTATTGACTGAGCATCCACTGGTGCAGAGCACTGTACTGAGCACTTGGGAGAGTCCAGTAGAGTCAGAAGACGTGATCCCTGTCCTCAGGGAGCTTCCAGCTGAACGACTGGTCCATTCTCGTTTTCCCCCTTCATTTTCCATCCACTGCTCTCTTCCTCTCCTCTGTCCCCATGGAGTTAATCAATCATATTTATTAACGTTTACTGTGTGCAGAGCGCTGTACCAAACAGTTGGGAGAGTCCAATATAACAGAGTTGGCAGACACATTCCCTGCCCACAAGGAGCTCCCCGTCTAATGTCCTTAATGCAATCCCTGCATCCACCCAATTCTAGCGGGGAGACCCCCACTGTATCATACCCCTCCCATGGCTCCAGCATTTTCAGAATGCACCTCCTTCCCGGCCCCCTCCAGGAGGTCCCCCCTCCCAAGCCAAGGTGAAGCTCAGCCTCCATCCTTCCTCCCAGCTTCCCTCCTTCCTCCCAGCTTCCCTCCTTCCTCCCAGCCTCCCTCTTCCTCCCAGCTTCCCTCCTTCCTCCCAGCCTCCCTCTTCCTCCCAGCTTCCCTCCTTCCTCCCAGCCTCCCTCCTTCCTCTCAGCCTCCCGTCTTTCCTCTCAGCCTCCCTTCTTCCTCTCGGCCTCCCGTCTTTCCTCTCAGCCTCCCTCCTTCCTCTTGGCCTCCCATCTTTCCTCTCAGCCTCCCTCCTTCCTCTCGGCCTCCCTCCTTTCTCCCAGTCTCCCTCCTTCCCCTCAGCCTCCTGACTTGCTCCCAGCCTCCCTCCTTCCTTTCTGTCTCTGTCTCACCCCCCACCCAGCCCCTGTTCCCAGCCCCATCAGAAAGTGTTGCTCCCTCACTGCCTCACTCCCTTTCCTCCCCCACAAACCTCTCTCTGCCTCTCAGTTCCAGCCTCGAAACCCTCGCCCCGCCTGGGGGAGCTGACAGTATCTGATGCTACTCCGGACTCCCTGCGTCTCTCCTGGACGGTCCCCGAGGGCCACTTCGACTCCTTCCTGATCCAGTACAAGGACGCGGACGGGCGGCCCCAGTCGGTGCGGGTCGGGGGAGACCAGACCGAGGTCACCGTCTCTGGCCTGGAACCAGCCAGGAAGTACAGGTTCCTCCTCCACGGGCTCTCCGGCAAAAAGCGCCTCGGCTCCATCACCGCGGACGGCACCACCGGTGAGGGGGGCTTCTCCGGGGTTCCCAGTCCATCTTCCCCTTCGGGCCTGCTCCTTTGGGAGGAGGACGAAGGAAATGTGGATGTCTGCATTCTCAGCCCCTACCTGGGGTCTGCCTTCGCACCCACCTCCCGCAGGGGACAGCCCCGCCGGTAGTGCCGTCCTCTCAGTGAAGATGGGAGACATCAGTACATCTCCCTACCCCCAAAGACCACCCCCCCCCCCCAAACAAAAGAGGCACCCGGAGGACTGGGATCATGACCCCCTCTCTTCCTGCCCACCCCTCTCTGCAGTGGCCATGGATGTGGAGCCCACCCGCCCAGCCCCAGAGCCCCGCCTCGGGGAGCTGTCGGTGACGGATGAGACCCCCGACTCGCTGCGTCTCTCTTGGACGGTCCCCGAGGGCCGCTTCGACTCCTTCCTGGTCCAGTACAGGGACACAGCCGGGCGGCCCCAGGAGGTGCCCATCGGGGGAGACCAGACCGAGGTCACGGTGGCCGACCTGGAGCCTGACCGGAAGTACGAGTTCTTCCTCTACGGGCTGCGCGGCGGGAAGCGCCTCGGCCCCGTCGACGCCGTTGGCGAGACGGGTGAGTGGGAAAGCTGAGGCGCTCCCCTTCATCACCACCCCACCCCACCCCCGGCCACTGGGCTTCCTTGGCTGCTGGCCCTCCCCTGGGCACGGCGGGACCAGGTGCCGGGATATGATTTCCAGGGACCAGAATGCCGCTGGCCTGGGGGCATGCCATCGGCACTAGAATTCATCCCTCTAGGCAAGTTTTTGGGCCTTCATCATCATCATCAATCGTATTTATTGAGCGCTTACTATGTGCAGAGCACTGTACTAAGCGACCCCACGACCCAGCCTTCTCTGCCCTTCTCGATCGGGATGGGGCGACTAGGCCCTGGGGAGAGGGCCTGGGCATCAGGGGACCTGAGGTCTCATTCCGGCTCTGCCGCCTGCCTGCTGTGTGACCTTAGGCAAGTCCCTTCACTTCTCTGGGCCTCGGTTTTCTCAATTGCAAATGGGCATTCAACTCCTGTTCTACCTCCTGCTTAGCCTGTGAGCCCCATGTGGGACAGGGACTCTGTCCCATCTGATTAACTTCTATCTGTCCCAGAGCTTAGAACAGTGCTTGGCGCAGCAAGAGCGCTTGGCAAAGACCATTACTAGATAATAATGGAGAAGCAGCGTTGGGCAGTGGAAAGAGCACGGGCTTTGGAGTCAGAGGTCCTGGGTTCAAATCCCAGCTCCGCCAACTGTCAACTGTATGACTTTGGGCAAGCCACTTCTCTGTTCCTCAGTTACCTCATTTGTAAAACGGGGATTAAAATTGCGAGCCCCCCGTGGGACAACCTGATCACCGTGTAACCTCCCCAGCGCTTAGAACAATGTTTTGCACATAGTAAACGCTTAACAAATACCATCGTCATTATCATTATTGTAATTGTGATATTTGTTAAGCATTTACTATGTGCCAGTCACTGTCCTAAGCGCTGGGGTGGATCCAATCAAATCGGGTTGGACATTGTCCCTGTCGCACATGGGGCTCACAGTCTCATTCCCCATTTTCCAGATGAAACAGGCAACAGAGAAGTGAAGTGACTTGCCCAGGGTCTCACAGGAGACAAATGGCAGGGCCGGGACTAGAACCCATGACCTTCTGACGCTAAGGCCTGGGCTCTATCGACCAGGCCATAAGATGGAGGAGCAGGAAGGACGGGGTGAAGAATGGTGGGGATAGCTTCAGCCTTGGGGTCTTTTGGGGACCGGGAGAGACTTAAAACACCCCCCTCCTTAGGAGAGAGAGCCATAGGGCAGAGGTTGAAAAGGTGGACGTCACAGCAGCGGGAGGGATGGGTTGACCTCGGGGAGACCATGACCTCAACTGGTCCTTTATGGGTCTCTACTCCTCGCCCACCACGGTGACCCGAACGAGGGGAAGAGCCGCTCAGGCTGACTCATGCTGTCTCTGCTCTGGCCCCAGCCCCCCGAGAGGAAGAAGAGGAGCTCCCAACCCTTCCTTCAGTCACCGAACCCCCAGCCCCCAGGATCGAGCCCCGCCTTGGGGAGCTGTCGGTGTCGGACGTGACCCCAGACTCGCTGCACCTCTCCTGGACGGTTCCCGAGGGCCGCTTCGACTCCTTCCTGGTGCAGCACAAGGACCGTTACGGGCGGCCACAGACGGTGTCCGTCGGGGGAGACCAGACCGAGGTCACCGTCTCCGGCCTGGAACCCGACAGCATGTACAAGTTCCTCGTCTTCGGGCTCCGCGGCAGGAGACGCTTCGGGCCCATCTCCGCCGACGCCACCACAGGTACGTGCCCGCTCGGCCCGCGGGCCGCCCCACCCCTCCGGGGACGGGGGGGCAGCGGGGAACAGAGTGAGGATGGGAGGGAGCCAATGAACCATCTTCCCTGTGGTTCTGGGAGAAGCCCAGCTCTGACAGTCTAAGGTTTGAATTCATTCATTCAATCGTATTTATTGAGCACTTATTGTGTGCAGAGCACTGTACTGAGCTCTTGGGAAGTACAAGTTGGCAACACATAGAGACGGTCCCTACCCAACAGGGGGCTCACAGTCTAGAAGGGGGAGACAGAGAACAAAACAAAACATATTAAAGTAAAATGGGGACGAGCCCTGGGCCTCCCAGAGAGGTGGGTCAGACCATCCCAGGGAATTCTGGATCGTCATGCCACAGGCGTCCTGGACCCGGGCTACCCTGGGGGCTGGTGAAGAGGGTTGAACCCCCTGGGGGGCCCCGATCTGACCTCTGACCTCCCGCTCCCCCTGGGATGCTCCAGGCTGACTGGCTACAGACCCCGGGGGCCCCGGTCCCCCACCGGGCAGCCAAGAACTATTTGGCCGGCCGTGGGCGGTGGGTGCCACTGTTGTTCAGTCCCCTCTCCCACTGTGTCTCCCTCTTTACCGTGTGTGTTTGTGTGTGTGTGTCCCTCCCCTCCAGAGCCGGCCCCGGTCGGGGAGTTTGAAGGCCACCTGTCACATCTGGTGGTGTCGGACGTGACCACGAGCTCCCTGCGCCTGAGCTGGGAAGCCCCGCCGGACAGCTTCGACGCGTTCGTGCTGCGCTACGGGGCCCTGCTTCCCGGCCTGCTGGAGCCTCCCCTGCAGCTGCGCGAGCAGAATATCCCGGGCTCGCGGCGCACAACCGTCCTCAAGGACCTGAGGCCCGGCACCCTCTATACCCTCACCCTGGAAGGCCTGCGCCAGAACACCAAGGCCGACACCCTCCGGGGCTCCGTCCGCACGCTCAGCCCAGGTACCGCCGGGGGCCCTGGGGACCCCAGACAGTCTCCTCCCACCCACCCTCACCGGGGCCAGACAATTACTAGTATCATCGTCATCATCATCATCATTATTATTATCATTGTTCATGTAAAGTGCCTACTCTGGGCCATGCACTGTTCTAAGCACTGGGGCAGACCCACGTGGGGCTCACAGTCTGAGGAGAGGGAGAATCTCCAGTCGTATTTTTTTATGGTGTTTGTTAAGCACTGACTATGTGCCAGCAGCCACTGTTCGTTCATTCATTCAATCATATTTATTGAGCCCTTACTGTGTGCAGAGCACTGTACTAAGCGCTTGGGAAGTCCAAGTTGGCAACATAGAGAGACGGTCCCTACCCAACAGTGGGCTCACAGTCTAGAAGGGGGAGACAGAGAACGAAACAAAACGTATTAACAAAATAAAATAAATAGAATAAATATGTACAAAATAAATAGAGTAATAAATCATCAATCGTATTTATTGAGCGCTTACTATGTGCTGAGCACTGTACTAAGCGCTTAGGAAGTACAAATTGGCAACATATAGAGACAGACCCTACCCAACAGTGGGCTCACAGTCTAAAAGTAATAAATATGTACAAACATATATACATAAATACAGGTGCTGTGGGGAGGGGAAGGAGGTAAGGCGGGGGGGATGGGGAGGGGGAGGAGGGGGAGAGGGAAGAGGGGGCTCAGTCTGGGAAGGCCTCCTGGAGGAGATGAGCTCTTAGGAGTGCTCACTGTTGTAAGCACTGGGGTAGATCCAAGCTAATCAGGTTGGACACAGTCCCGGTCCCACGTGGGGCCTGCAGTCTAAATCCCCATTTTCCAGATGAGGGAACTGAGGCCCAAAGAAGTGAAGGGACTTGCCCAGGGTCACACAGTGAACAAGTGGCAATCAATCAATCAATCGTATTTATTGAGCGCTTACTGTGTGCAAAGCACTGTACTAAGCGCTTGGGAAGTACAAGTTGGCAACATATAGAGATGGTCCCTACCCAACGGTGGGCTCACAGTCTAGAAGGGGGAGACAGAGAACAAAACCACAGTTCCAGTCCCACGTGGGGCGTACAGTCTTAATCCCCATTTTGCAGATGAGGGAGCTGAGGCCCAAAGAAGTGAAGTGACTTGCCCAGGGTCACGCAGCGGACAAGAGGCAGAACTGGGCCTAGAACCCAGACTCCTATGCTGTATCCAGTAGGCCTCGCTGCCTCCCTACGCCAAGACGGGGCTGGGGCCAGGACCCTCGCCCCGGATCTCTGCCCCCGCCGCCCACCCAGTCCTCTGCCCTGTCTCCCCTTCTCCCCCACCCAGTGCTGGAGAGCCCCAGAGACCTCAAGTTCAGCGACATCGGAGAGAGCTCCGCCAAGGTCTCCTGGACGCTGCCCCCGACCCGCGTCGAACGCTTCAAGATCTCCTTCCAGCTGGCCGACGGAGGTTCGCCGGGCCTTTCCCCCAACGTCTCCCGGCTCCGATTCCGCCCTGCCCCGGTGCCCCCCGGTTCCCCATCAGTCACCCCCACTCACCGCCGCCCTCTCCTTACCAGGGGAGCCCCTGAGCGTGATGGTGGACGGGCTGCGCCGCGAGGAGCGGCTGACGGGGCTGGTGCCCGGGGCCCGCTACGAGGTGACCGTGGTGTCCGTGCGTGGCTTCGAGGAGAGCGAGCCCCTCACCGGCTTCCTGGTCACCGGTCAGAGCTGGGGGGGAAAGGGGGCGGCGGGAGGGACAGAGGGGTCGGGGGCAACTCGAGGGGGGCGTGGGAGAGAGATGGGCAGGGGAAGGGAGCCCCGGGGGGCAGCGGGGGAGGTCGGGGGTGGAGATGGGTGGTCCTCGTGGGGGAAAGGTGGGCGCCCAGTCTGATCTGGCCTCGCCCCAACGCTTAAGTGCATGAGCGGTTTGGAAGGACCGACGACCACCGAGGGCGTGGGGCTGTGGTGGGGGGCCGCTCCCCGCCTCCCACTGCCCCTCACCGCCCCCCGCTCTCCCCCAGTCCCCGACGGCCCCACGCTGCTGCGGGCGCTGAACGTGACCGACGGCGCGGCCCTGCTGCAGTGGCGGCCCCCCGAGAGTCCGGTGGACAGATACGCCGTGCGGGTGACGGCCCCCGCGGGTGAGGGGCCCGGCGGGACGATAAGGGCGGGGGGAGGCCCTGGAGGAGACCCCCACCGTCCGGCCCGCCCATCCTCCCGTCCCGTCCTTCCACCCTCCAGCCCCGCCCCACACGGCGACGGTCCCCGGCAGCTCCGTGTCCTACCCCCTGCACAACCTCCGGCTCCAGACCAACTATACGGCCACTGTCCGCGGCCTCCGCGGCCCCAACGTCACGTCCCCGGCCAAAGTCGCCTTCACCACCGGTAACCGGGGCCCGGGCCAGAAGGGGGGGCGGGATGATCCGTGGGCAGGGTGGGAAAGGCCCCTGAGGGAAAGGCAGCCTCGTCCGGGACCCCCGGGACCCCCGGGACCCCATCCCCCGGCCCTGTCTCGCCTCCGCAGGACTCAACGGCCCCGAGGACCTGCGGGCCCTCGAGGTGAAGCCTCGCTCGGCGCTGCTCACCTGGACCGAGCCCCAGACGTCCCCGACGGGCTACCTCCTCAGCTACGATGCCCCCGGAGGGCAGACCCAGGTGCCCTCCGCCACGGCCGCCCCTCTTCCTCCCCTTCCCCTTCCTCCCCCGGTGGGGCGGCGTCCCGGCCTCGCCGTCTCCCCCATCCTCACCTTGTCGCCCTCCCCGGGTTCCCGTGGCGGCGGCTGCCCGGCCTCCGACCCCGGGCCCGCGTCTGAGCGGGGGCCTCCTCCCGCCAGGGGCCTCGAGGGCTCCAGCCCAGGAAACCTGCCCCTCCCCAGCGACCCCCTCTGCCCCCACCCCACCTCTCCTGCCCTCCCGCAGCCGCAGCCTCTCCGTCCCCTGAGAGCTCCCGAGCCCCCGCCTCTTCCCGGAAGCCTTCCGAGAGGCAGCCCGTTCAGGCCGGGGCCCCTGGCCGCCCCACCGCCCAGCCCAGGGGGCCGGCTTGGCCAGGGCGGGTGGGCTTTGGAGCTCCCGGGGAGGGGGCGGGAGGCCGTTGCCCCGGCTCTCAGCCCCACGACCCCCCCCGGGGTATTTACTGAGCGCCCTCGGCGCGCCCGCCCCTGGGTCAGCCCTCTGCGGGCAGGGCCCGGCCTCCCCACCCCCGGGCGGGCCGTGGACTGAGCGGACGCCCCCCTCTCTCTCTCTCTCTCTCTCTCTGTGTCCGTCCGTGTGTCCAGGAGGTGCTGCTCCCCGGCGGGGTGACCGCCCACCGCCTCACGGGCCTCTACCCCGACACCCAGTACAGCGTCCGCCTGCAGGCCGTGCGCGGCGGCAGCTTGACGCCCCCCGTGCTCACCACCTTCACCACCGGTAACAGCCCACCCCCGCGGGCCGGGGCCCAGGGCCCAGCGAGCACCGAGGAGGGGGCACCGAGGGGGCCGGGCTGGCCCCGTTCTCACCCGCCGGCCCCCTCGGTGCCCCCTCAGGCCGCCTGAAGATCCCCTTCCCCCGGGACTGCGGGGAGGAGATGCACAACGGGCCCGCCCGCTCCCGCCTCGCCACCGTCTTCCTCAACGGCAACCGCGAGCGTCCCCTGGACGTCTTCTGCGACCTGGAGACCGACGGGGGCGGCTGGCTGGTCAGGGAGGGGCGGGGGGCCGAGGCGCGGGAGGGATGGGAAAGGGGAGGGGAGGAGAAGGGGAGGGGGAGAGGATGGAGAGGGAGGGGGGAGAGGATGGAGAGGGAGGGGAAAGAGGATGGAGAGGGAGGGGAGAGCGGATGGAGAGGGAGGGGAAAGAAGATGGAGAGGGAGGGGAAAGGAGGGAGAAGGAGGGAGGAGAGGATGGAGGGGGGAGAGGATGGAGAGGGAGGGGGAGAGGATGGAGAGGGAAGGGAAAGAGGATGGAGAGGGAGGGGAGAGCGGATGAAGAGGGAGGGGAAAGAAGATGGAGAGGGAGGGGGGAGAGAATGGAGAGGGAGGGGAAAGAGGATGGAGAGGGAAGGGAAAGAGGATGGAGAAGGAGGGGGGAGAGGATGGAGAGGGAGGGGAAAGAGGATGGAGAGGGAAGGGAAAGAGGATGGAGAGGGAGGGGAAAGAAGTTGGAGAGGGGAGAGGGTGGGGGGGAAGAGGAGAGGAGTGGGTGAAGAGGGAGAGGATGGGGATGGGAAGGGGAGAGGGAGGGAAAAGGGGATGGAAGAGGGACGGTGGCTGGAGAGGGAATGGGGATGTGAGAAGGAGGGGATGGGGGAGGGAGGGATGCAGCTTGAGGAATGGGGGGCGGGGCCGGGGAAAGGGGCACCGACCCCTCGACAGATCCTCCCCCCCCTCCTGAGCTGCCGGCTCCCCCGCCCCCGTTCTCGGACAGGTGTTCCAGCGGCGCATGGACGGCCACACGGACTTCTGGAGGGACTGGGCGGACTACGCCCAGGGCTTCGGGAACGTGTCCGCAGAGTTCTGGCTGGGTGGGTCGGCGTCTCCCCCAGCCCCGGGGTCCCGGGGTCCCGGGGTCCCAGGGTCCCGGGGCGAGGGGGCGGGCTGGGGGACGGGCCCGGGCCCGGGCTGACCCCCGCCGCTCCCCGCAGGGAACGAAGCCCTGCACAATCTGACCCAGGCCGGAGATTACTCGCTGCGGGTGGACCTGCGGGCCGGCCACGAGGCCGTCTTCGCCCACTACGACAGCTTCAGCGTGGCCGGCGCCTCCCAGTACTACCGCCTCCACCTCGACGGCTACCACGGCACCGCAGGCGAGCCGGGGCGACCGGGGGGCGACCGGGGGGCGACCGAGGGGCGGGGGGGGGAGAGCCTGGAGGGGGCCCCGCGTCTAGAGCCACACCACGAACGCTTGGCTACCATTTGCCACGTGCTTCCGCCGGACGAAGCACCGAGGGAGGGGGTCCCCGCCCGCCACGGGGCTCACGGGCTAAGGAGGAGGGAGAACGGGGAGCGAAGCCCCTTTGTACAGATGAGAAGCAGCGTGGCTCAGTGGAAAGAGCACGGCCTTTGGAGTCAGAGGTCATGGGTTCGAATCCCGGCTCCGCCACAAGTCTGCTGTGTGACCTTGAGCAAGTCGCTTAACTTCTCTGAGCCTCAGTGACCTCATCTGTAAAAATGGGGATGAAGACTGTGAGCCCCACGTGGGACAACTTGATCACACTGTATCACCCCCCAGCGCTTAGAACAGTGCTTTGCACATAGTAAGTGCTTAACAAATGCCATCACCATCATCATCATCAGAGGTTAAGCAACTTGCCCAAGGTCACCCAGCGGGCCTGTGGCAGTAGAGCCAGAGTTAGGGCCTAGTTGTCCGGACGGACAGCCACCCTTTTTCGTCTACAACACCGATCGATCGATCAAGCAGTGGTATTTATTGAGCACTTAGTGAGCGCTGGGTGAAGCACTAAAGCCATCGAGGGAATGCAGGGCGGCTTTGGGGGCCACGCTCCCTGCCCTCCGGGACCCTCACGGCCTCCTCTAGTCGGTGGAGCCAGGGGTCTCGCAGCTGGGGGGATTGGGAGGGCGCCTGGGGAGGGGGGACTCTAATCACCGCCCCCCGGCCCGCCCCCAGGGGACTCCATGAGTTACCACAGCGGCAGCGTCTTCTCCACGCGGGACCGGGACCCCAATAATCTGCTCATCCCCTGCGCCATCTCGTACCACGGGGGCTGGTGGTACCGCAACTGCCACTACGCCAACCTCAACGGGCTCTACGGCAGCAGCGTCGACCACCAGGTGAGGGGCCGGGGGGAAGGGGAGGCCGTCCCCACCCCCCGTTCCCACTCCCCTCCCGCCGGGCCGGGGCGACCACCAGCCAGGGATGGTGCTCGGGGCCTGGGGAATGGCCGCCGTGAGGAGCGGTGGCGACGCCGAGAGGTTTGACGCCTCTCGGGATGAGGAGGGGTGGGGGGAGATGCCAATTGAGGCTGGGGGGTGACCTCCAGGTTGAGCCATTTTTCCAGATGAGGAGCAGCGTGGCTCAGTGGAAAGAGCACGGGCTTTGGAGTCAGAGGTCATGGGTTCAAATCCCGGCTCCGCCAACTGTCAGATATGTGACCTTGGGCAAGTCACTTCACTGGGCCTCAGTTCCCTCATCTGGAAATGACTGTGAGCCTCCCGCGGGGCAACCTGATCACCTTGTGACCTCCCCAGTGCTTAGGACGGTGCTTTGCACATAGTAAGCTCTTAATAAATGCCGTTATCATTATTATTATTTTATGAGGAAACCGAGGCCCAGAGTGGCTTGCCCCAGGTCCCACTGCAGGCCAGGGGCAGAGCCGGGCTGGGAACCCAGGACCCCTGGCCGCGCTGCTGCTTAAGCGCAGACCCGGAGGGACCCCGAAGGAGCGGGGCTGCTGAGGGTCAGCGGTTTAGAAGCAGCGGGGCTCAGTGGAAAGGAGCCCGGGCTTTGAAGTCAGGGGTCATGGGTTCAAATCCCGGCCCCGCCAATTGTCAGCTGGGTGACTATGGGCAAGTCACTGCAGTTCTCTGGGCCTCAGTTCCCTCATCTGTAAAATGGGGCTGAAGACTGTGAGCCCCATGTGGGACAACCCGATCACCTTGTAAGCTCCCCAGCGCTTTGAACAGCACATAGTGAGCGCTTAATAAATGCCGTCATCATTATTATTATTACCCTCGTGGACGGGGAAGGGGGCACGGCCGAGGCCCCGAGGGCCTGAAGTGAAGGCCTCACCCGGGCCCCAACT
This sequence comes from Tachyglossus aculeatus, assembly GCF_015852505.1. NCBI lineage: Eukaryota > Metazoa > Chordata > Mammalia > Monotremata > Tachyglossidae > Tachyglossus > Tachyglossus aculeatus. The sequence continues at coordinate 1,919,946 of NC_052096.1, read as the reverse complement.
GTGGGCCAGGGGCCACTGGGTGCTGAGGGCCCGCGGTGGGGCAACCGGGGCCGAACTCGCCCCGACAGAGGGGAACGCGCTGCTCGCAGGGCTGTGCCGCCCCCCCTGCCCGCTAACTCCTTCCTCCCCTCTCCTCCTCTGCCCCCAGGGCGTCAGCTGGCACTCCTGGAAGGGATTCGAGTTCTCCGTGCCTTTCACCGAGATGAAGATGAGGCCCCGGGGCTACCTCCCGCCTTCCCAAGGGGCCTGAGCCCGCGGCCTCCTGGCCCTCAGAGCCCACGGGACGGGACGGGACGGGGAAGGGCCGCCCTCCCCAGGCACCGTGGTCGACCCTCTCCCCGGCGGGACGGGAGCGGAGGAGGACGAGGAAGAGGAGGAAGAGGAGGAGGAGGAGGAGGAGGAGGAGGAGGAGGAGGAGGAGGAAGAGAGGCCCCGGCCCCCACCTCCCCAGGCCGGGAGAAGGGCCGTTTTCCAAAGCTTGTTTACAGGGATTGGGGGGCGGGGGGCAGGGGGACGGGAGGAGGGGGAGAGGTTTGTACAGAAGCAATAAACGGACAAAAAGAGCAGCCGTGCGGATACTAGGCCCAGATGCTGTCCGGGAAACGGGCGCGGGCCCCGGGGCGAGGCGAGGCGAGGCGAGGCGAGGCGAGGCGAGGCGAGGGGGTCTCTGCGGGCTGCGTCGGTCCCTGCCCCTGCGGGGGCGTCCGGGACCCCCCTTAGGTGGCAGCCCGGCCGCCCCCTCCCCTGGGCAGCAGGTGCACGCGGAAGGGCTGGCTCTTCGTGACGCCTCCGAAGTCGGGGGTGAGGGAGGGCAGGGCGGCGGCGCTGGCCGGGGCCGGGCTGAGCGTGAAGCGCTGGAGCAGCTGGACCAGAATGAGGAAGATCTCCACGCGGGCCAGGCCCTCGCCCACGCAGATCCGGGCCCCGCAGCCAAACGGCAGGGGCAGCTGGGACGACTCCGCCTTCAGGAAGCGATCTAGGCGAAGACAGGCCACAGACTCAGGGAGGATGTCTGGTCCCCAAATCGCCCCAGCTTGCCCTTCTCCGGTTTGGGGGGCTCAGAGATGCCCCCCCCCCCGCCATTCTCCCCGGCTCTCTTCTCCACTCCCTTCCCCACAGCTCTCTTCTCCACTTCCTTCCCCTAACCTCCTAATTCCCGGGGCTCAGAGATGCTCCCCCCCCAACATTCTCCCCGGCTCCCTTCTCCACTCCCTTCCCCACAGCTCTCTTCTCCACTCCACTCCCCTAACCTCCTAATTCCCGGGGCTCAGAGTTGCCCCGCCATTCTCCCCGGCTCACTTCTCCACTCCCTTCCCCACAGCTCTCTTCTCCACTCCTTGCCCCTAACCTCCTAATTCCCGGGGCTCAGAGATGCCCCCCCACTCTCCCCGGCTCTCTTCTCCACTCCCTTCCCCACAACTCTCTTCTCCACTCCCTTCCCCTAACCTCCTAATTCCCTGGGCTCAGAGATGCCCCCCATTCTCCCCGGCTCTCTTCTCCACTCCCTTCCCCACAGCTCTCTTCTCCACTCCCTTCCCCACAGCTCTCTTCTCCATTCCCTTCCCCTAACCTCCTAATTCCCGGGGCTCAGAGGTGCCCCCCCCCATTCTCCCCGGCTCTCTTCTCCACTCCCTTCCCCATACCTCCTAATTCCCGGGGCTCAGAGATGCCCCCCCATTCTCCCAGGCTCTCTTCTCCACTCACTTCCCCTAACCTCCTAATTCCCGGGACTCAGAGATGCCCCCCCCCCCATTCTCCCCGGCTCTCTTCTCCACTCCCTTCCCCACAGCTCTCTTCTCCACTCCCTTCCCCTAACCTCCTGATTCCCGGGGCTCAGAGATGCCCTTCCCCTTCTCCCTGGCAACTCCCCATTCCTCTCCTGCAGTCCGCCCACTCTCTCTCTCTCCCCCTTCTCCCCATTCCCCCCCTCTCCGAGTCCCTCCCCCCCATTTTCCCATCTCTGTACCTCCAGTCCCTCCCGGCTTTCTCTATCCTTCTCCCCATCCCTCCTCCCTCTGCCCATCCTTCTCCTCCAGCCCCTTCCCACGCCCGCCCTCTGCTCTGCCCACCCCCTCCTCTAATCCTTCCCCACGTCTTAATTCCTGGGGCTGTGATACCACCACCACCACCCCCGCCGCCTCTCTCCTCCTGTCCTTCCCCTCTCCCTGTTCTTGGGGGGGGGGGGTCCAGAGATTTCTCCCGCCCCCGCTCCCCGGGTACCCGGTCGGAAGGCGAAGGGCTGCTCCCAGACGGCGGCGTCGTGGTGGGCTCCGTACAGGTTGGGGATCACGATCGTGTTGCGGGGGATGTCGAAGCCGCCGAGGCTGGGGGGCGAAGGGCGAGGGGGATGCCCGGGGCCCGGACAGACGGAGACGGAGGCTCAGAGAGGGGGGGCGACCCCCGGAACGGGGCGGGGGGTCCCCGGGGGCGGTACCTGGTATCTCTGAGGGTGAGGTGCGGGAGGCCCAGGGCGACGACGGGCCGGAGGCGCAGCACCTCGGTGATGGTGGCGTTGAGCAGGGGCAGCCGCGCCCGGTCCTTGTAGGGCAGCAGGGAGGCCGAGGAAGCCGAGGAGGCCGGGCCCAACTCCAAGTCCAGCTCATCCTGCAGCCTCTTCTGGACCTAAAAGCGGCCCACACACCGGCCCGCCTCAGCGGACCGACCCCCGCCCGCCTCCTCGGGCCTTCGCCCGCCATCCCATCCCATCCCGGCCCACCTCGGGGTAGTGGAGCAAGAAGAGGACCACCCAGTTCAGCACGGCCGCCGTGGTCCCCGTGCCCCCGATCACCAAGTCGAGGAGGGCCATGTGCATGTGCTCTTCGGAGACGTCCCACGCGCCGCTCTTCTCCCGCAGCTCCCGCAGCATGTAATCCGTCATGTCCCGCACCACGCCGGACACCTGCGTCTCCTGCGGCCGGGGAGGAGGAAGAGGAGGAGGAGGAGGAAGAGGATGGGCAGCCCGGGACCGGCTGGTCTCTCCCCACCCCAGGTATCCATCCGCCCCGCAACCCGTGCCGTCCCCCGGCCCCCGGCCCTTGGGGCTCCCGGGGCGATTAGGGTGGGGGTGACGGGGCCAGGACCCGGGTCCGACACCTCCCGCGCCCTCCCCGCACCCTGTGCCTCCGCATCTGCTCTCTGATGAACCGGTCCCGTTTCTTCAGCAACGTTTTCATGCGTCTCAGGGCCGGGTAGGGGATGAACTGGGGCGAAGATGGGGGAAGGAGAGTCACCGCGGTGGGGGACGGGGGTCACCCCTCCGGCCTCGCCTCCTCTCCCCCGCCCAGACACCGCCTCCGCCTCCGAACAAATGGTCATCCTAAAATGGCAGATCGCACCGTCATGATGATCGTTAGTGGGATTGGCCTGGCCTGGGCTTTTAGCTAGTTAGCCAGCTGGAGGACTCAGCGCTAATCAATCAATCAATCAATCGTATTTATTGAGCGCTTACTATGTGCAGAGCACTGTACTAAGCGCTTGGGAAGTACAAATTGGCAACACATAGAGACAGTCCCTACGCAACAGTGGGCTCACAGTTTAATCCGCCGCTAATAACGGCGGATACAAACCAATTGTGTTGGATACAGCCTCCGTCCCCCGTGGGCCTAACCCCCATTATACAGATGAGGGAACGGAGGCCCAGAGCAGTGGAGTGACGCGCCCAAGACCACGCAGTAGACAAGTGGGGGAAGACGGGCTAACAATAATAATGATGGCATTTCTTGACTGTGAGCCCGCTGTTGGGTAGGGACTGTCTCTATATGTTGCCAGCTTGTACTTCCCAAGCGCTTAGTACAGTGCTCTGCACACAGTAAGCGCTTAATAATAATAATAATAATAATGGCATTTGTTAAGTGCTTACTATGTGCAAAGCACTGTTCTAAGCGCTGGGGGGATATAACATGGTCAGGTTGTCCCACGTGCGGCTCACAGTCAATCCCCATTTACAGATGAGGTAACTGAGGCTCAGAGAAGTGAAGTGACTTGCCCAAGGTCACACAGCAGACATGTGGTGGAGCCGGGATTCGAACCCATGACCTCCGACTCCAAATACGATTGATTGATTGGTTTGTTAAGCGCTTACTATGTGCAAAGCACTGTGCTAAGGGCTGGGGGGGATACAGTGGGATCAAGTTATCCCACGTGGGGCTCACATTTTTACAGCTGAGGTAACTGAGGCTCAGAGAAGTCAAGTGACTTGACCAAGGTCACACAGCAGACGTGTGGCGGAGCCGGGATTCGAACCCATGACCTCTGACTCCAAAGCCCGGGCTCTTTCCACTGAGCCACGCTGGGATGAGAACCCACATCCTCGCACTCCCAGGACCGGGCCCCGCGCACTAGGCCGCGCCGCCTTACAGCTCCGGCTCTGCCAACTAAGCGGCGCGGGACGGCCCCCGCGGCCCGGCCTTCCCGCTCCCACCGGCCTGGGGACCCCGGGGCGGCCTTCTCACCCGGAGGAAGGGGAAGATGTCCAGGATGCGGATGGACGAGGAGGCCCACAGAGATACCAGTTCCGAGGTGCAGTCCTGCACGTCCTGCAAGGTGGACTCCTCCTGGGGCCCCCCCGCCCCGGCCGTCAGCCCCCCGCGCGGTGTTCTCCCCTCCCTGCGAGGACTCCCAGCCGCCCCTCGCCCCCCTCGGGGCCTGTCCGGGGGAGCCAGGGAGGGTGGTGGGCGGGGAGGGGTTGAGGGGAGATGGAAGGGAGGCTCAGGGTGTCAGGGTGGCGGGGCCGGCAGGTCTGGAGGGGCCAGGCTGGAGGGCCAGACTAGGGGGCCGGGCCGCGGCCGGCCACTGACCAAGTCCCCGAAGGTGATGGTGCAGATGATGCGGTTGGTGAGCTTGGAGAATTCCCGGAATAAGTCCACGGTGCTGCCGGCCTGGGCCCGGAAGCCCTACGGAGACACGGGGCCGGGGGCCGCTGAGCCGGGAAACCGGCCCAGGCCGAGGGGGCCCGACCGGTGGGCGGGAGGGAAGGGGGGGTCCCCACAGTGTGGGAGGAGGGGGCTGCGGGACCCACCTCGAACTGCTCGTGGGCCAGCCGCCACACCATGGGCTCCATCTTGTTGCGCATCTCGAGCTGGAGAGCGGAGACGGTGAGCTTCTTCAGGTCTTTCCAGGCTGGAGAGTAGTTGCCCAGAGACAGGTCCTTCCCTCCCATGGACACCAGCTGGGCTGTGTGTGGGAGGGGAGACCCCCTCCCCCTCAGTGCCCTCGTCCACAGCCCCATCCCCCACTCCCTTCTTGGGGCCCAGCCCACGCCACCCCCCAACTTCCCTCAGGGACCCATCTTCCCCCCTCCCCGAGATCCTGCTCCCCTCATATCCTAGGTGTCCCCCGACTTTCCTCAGAGCCCCATCTTCCCCCTTCCCCGAGATCCTGCTCCCCTCATATCCTAGGTGTCCCCCGACTTTCCTCAGGGCCCCATCTTCCCCCTCCCCAAGATCCTGCTCCCATCGTGCCCAGGTCCCCCCACGGCCTGGCCCCCCAACTTCTCTCAGGGCCCCATCTTCCCCCCTCCCTGAGATCCTGGCTCCCGTCATGTCCCTGGTCCCCCCTGCAGCCCACCCCCATCTCTCACAGGATTTCATCAGTGGTCTCCCCGCAAAGTTCAGCCAGTTCTTGACCATGGCTTCCCAAATCAGTTGCCTGGAGTTCAGAATCACGACATCTAGGGAAAGAGAGAGAGGGGGAGAGAGGGAGGTTGGGGGGAGTTGGAGGGGGGCGGGGTCTGGGGCCCGGGGAGAGGGTCCCCGGCGGCGGCCGCAGGAGGAGGAGGAGGAGGAGGAGGAGAAGGAGGAGGAGAGGCCGGCTCACCCTGGTTCCCAAAGTGGATGCGGTAGAGGGGCCCGTGTGTATGGGCAAGGTGGAGCAGGTGGATGGGCAGGTTGGGCCGGAGCTGGTGCAGGAAACCGGGGACACGCGGGGGCAGGTGGAGCTTCGACCGGTGGAAGAGCGGAGCCCCCCACACCCAGAGGGCGGCCAGAGCCCCCAGCAGAAGCAGGGCCAACAGCAGCATGGTGGGCCACGGCGGGGACGGGGGCCAGGGACGCCCGGAGCCCCAGATATATCCCCCTCGCCCCTCCCTCGCCTCGGGTATAAATCACCCCGGCCTTGGGGCTTTGGCGGCTTCATGGCAACACACTCCCTTCCCTTTCCGGGCTGCAGGGCCCCCACCCCTACCCCCAACTCCCCTCGCTCCCCTCAGAGCTCTCGCTGCCCCCACCCCCACCTGGGCCCCAGTGCCTCCTGAACTCCTGGGAAGCCAGCTTCCCCTCCCCCTGAGCCCCCTCCTTTGGGATCCAGCTATCCGGTCTGCCCCCGAAATCCCACCCTGGCCGCATCCCCATCCCCAAGGCCGGAAACTGTCCAGGGGCCCGGAGCCCTCGGTTTCCCCGTCCCCAGCCCCGCTCCCCTCAGGGACCCATAGATGCTGTCTCCCCCTCCCTCGGAAACCCCCGCCCCCCACTCCGCCTCCCCCATCGCCGTCCCGGCTCTCAGCCCTTCCTCTGGCCTTGGCCAGGCCCCTACCCCAGCGGGGCCTGGGGGTGGGCTGAGGTAAGGAGTGTCCTCGCTAGGCCCATCCATCAGGATGATAAGCAGGAAGGCCGAAGCGGCGGTCAGTAAGGTGCCCGGAGCAGGGGCGAGCGGAAGGATGGGAATCGGGAGCTGGGGACAGAGGTGACGTTGCTCTTCGGTACAGCCCCTCTGGTTTCCTCTGTTTCCCCCCAACCCAGGGCCCCAGTCCAGGCAAACCAAAGGCTCAGTCTCCCCCAGCCCCTCCCTCCCTCCTCCTCTCCCTTCCTCCTTCCCGTCACCAGCTCGAGGGCCCGGGGCCGACAGGCCCAAAGCCTCCTGTCTGTGTCCACCAAGAAGCCGCCCTGGGGCCCGGACCCGGCCATCCCGCTGCCCGCGCTTCCAAGGCGGTGTCAGGGCCGGCCCACTGCTGTCTTTATCTCCTTCCAGAGGCCGCAGAGGCGCGGGAGGTGGGAATCGATCGATCGATCATCGGTCGACCCACTGGTGGTACTCGTCGAGCTCTCGCTGAGGGCTGAGCTAAGCGCCCGGGAGGGGTAACACAACAGAAGAGATAGATGTGGAGATGTGAAGACGTGACGTGCTTGGGAGAGGACAATCCGAAGGACACATTCCCTGCCCGCGAGGAGCTTCCAGTCTAGAGGGGGAGACAGTCAAGGCAGTTACAGAAAGGGAAAATGGCAGATATGGACAGAAGGGCTGAGGTGAGGTGACTATCAGGTGCTTAAGGAGTCCAGATCCGATCGCAGAAGTGACGGAGTCCCGGACCTGCCAGTGGACAGAACCCGGGCCTGGGAATCAGAAGGACCTGAGTTCTCATCCCGGCTCCGCCCGCCTGTCGGCTCCGTGACTTTGGGCGAGTCATTCCGCCTCTCTGGGCCTCAGTTCCCTCATCTGGGAAACGGGGATTGAGACTGCGAGTCCCATGGGGGACGGGGACTGCGTCCAACCGGATTCGCTGGTCTCTGCCCCAGCGTTTAGTATTTAGGGGCCTGGCACAGAGTCAGCGCTTAATAAATCCATCAATCGTATTTACTGAGCGCTTACTGTGTGCAGAGCACTGTACTAAGCGCTTGGGAAGTACAAGTCGGCAACACATAGAGACAGTCCCTACCCAACAGTGGGCTCACCCACAAGGTAAAGGAGAAACCCGTGAGCCTTTGACCTTCCCAGCCCACTCCCTCCCCTGGCAAGTCCTGTTTTAACACGGCCGCCGTCTCCTACCCCGTCTGCTCTCCCCTCTGAGCCCCGGCTTTGGAGTCGGAGGTCATGGGTTCAAATCCTGCCTCTGCCACTTGTCAGCTGTGTGATTTGGGGCAAGTCACTTCACTTCGCTGGGCCTCAGTGACCTCATCTGTCAGATGGGGATTAAGACTCCGAGCCCCCCGTGGGACAACCTGATCGCCTTGCAGCCTCCCCAGCGCTTAGAACAGTGCTTTAGTGGAAAGAGCCTGGGTGTCAGAGAACCCGGGTTCCCATTCCGGCCCCTTGCTTGCTGTGCGACCCTGGGCAAGTTGCTTACCTTCTCGGGGCCTGTTTCCTGCTCTGTAAAATAAGGATCGGCTACCTGCTCTCCCTCCTTCTTAATCAATCCGTGGTATTTATTGAGTGCCCTACTGTGGGCAGAGCACCGTCCTAAGAGCTTAGGAAAGTGCAGAGCAGCAGAACTGGTAGAATCTCTGCCCACGGGGCGCTGACGGTCAACAGTGAGAAACAGACAAGAAAATAGATGACGGATGAGGGAAATAGTAAAGTGTAAGGATATTTACACAGGTGCTGGAGGGTTGGGGTGAGAAACCAAGTGCTTGAGGGATGAAAACAACAACAACAATAATAGTAACTGTGGTATTTGTTTCTTCTAGACTGTCTCTATGTGTTGCCGACTTGTACTTCCCAAGCGCTTAGTACAATGCTCTGCACACAGTAAGCGCTCAGTAAATATGATTGATTATTTGTTAAGTGCTTACTATGTACCCAACACTGGGGTAGATACAATACGGCAATAATCAGTCACACTCCCTGCCCACGATGGGCTTACAGGCTCGAGTCGGGGAGACGGACACCAATATGGATAAATCAAACGACAGATCTGGACGTAAGCGGTGTGGGGCTGGGAGCGGGGAAGAGCAAAGGGAGCAAGGCAGGGTGATCCAGAAGGAAGCGGGAGATGAGGAAAAGTGGGGCTCAGTAAGGAGATGGGCCTTCAGTGAGGCTTTGAAGTAGGGGGAGAGTCGTTGTCTGTCAGATTTGAGGAGGGAGGACGTGCCAAGGCCAGAGGCGGGACGTGGGCCAGGGGCTGGCAGTGAGAGAGGCGAGACAGAGGCACGGTGAGAAGGTTAGCGCTCGAGGAGCAAAACGCGGGAGCTGGGTTGTAGAAGGAGAGAAGTGAGGGGGCAAGGTGGTGGACCGCTTTGAAGCCAATGGGGAAGAGCTCGTGTTCGATGTGGAGGTGGGTGGGCAACCACTGTATCTCTCCCAAGCACTTAGTACAGTGTTCCGCACACCCTAAGTGCTCAGGAAATATGGCTTAATGAATGAATGAATACAAGATCATCAGTCTAGTCTAATAATAATAATAATAATGGTATTTGTTAAGCGCTTACTATGTGCGAAGCACTGTTCTAAGCGCTCGGAGAGGTTACAAGGCGATCAGGTCGTCCCACGGCGGGCTCACAGTTTTAATCCCCATTTTACAGATGAGGTAACTGAGGCACAGAGAAATTAAGTGACTTGCCCGAAGTCACACAGCCGACAGTTGGTGGAGCCAGGATTTGAACCTACAAGGCCACCCCATTCTCTCTCAAGGAGAGAATTAGAGGAGAGGAAGTGGGGGCAGTGGATGTAGATAACTCCTTCCAGGAGTTTGGAGAGGAACAGTCGGAAGGGGATGGGGCGATAACTGGAGGGAGCCCTGGGGTCAAGGGAGGGTATTTTTTTTTTAGGCTGGGGGAGAAGTGGGCTTGTTTGAAAGCAGTGGGGAAGAAGCCATTGGAGAGTGAAGAGTTGAAGATGGTGGTGAGGTCCTGTCCCTGGCCTGGATAATAATAATAATAATGGCATTTATTAAGCGCTTACTATGTGCAAAGCACTGTTCTAAGTGCTGGGAAGGTTACAAGGTGCTCAGGTTGTGATCCCCATGGGGGGCTCACAGTCTTAATCCCCATTTTACAGATGAGGGAACTGAGGCCCAGAGAAGTTAAGCGACTTGCCCAAAGTCACACAGCTGGCAATTGGCGGAGCCAGGATTTGAACCCGTGACCTCTGACTCCAAAGCCCGTGTTCTTTTCCACTGAGCCACACTGCTTCTCTATCGCCTTCCCGCTTCCTTTTTGACCCACTCTCAGTCTTCCCACCTTCCAAACCTCCCCCGACTAGGCCCTCATTTCCTCTTCTTCCACTCAGTTCGGTGTGGCCTTTGCATTTGGTTTTTCACCCTTGATTCACTCCTCCCTCAGCCCCACAGCACTTACCGTCATCTATCTGTATTAATGTCTGTCTCCCCTTCTAGACTGTAAGCTCACTGTGGGCAGGAAACACGTCTACCAACTCTGTTACACTGCCCTCCCAAGCGCTTAGTACAGTGCTCTGCACACAGAAAGAGCTCAACCAGTAGATCGGCGGATTGTCTCGGTGCTTACCACAGAGCTTTTACTCCTAGAAAGTAATAATAGTGTTCATGAAGTAGATTGTAAGCTCCCTCTAATCAATCAATCAATCGTATTTATTGAGCGCTTACTGTGTGCAGAGCGCTGTACTAAGCGCTTGGGAAGTACAAGTTGGCAACATATAGAGAATGTAAGCTCTAGAATGTAAGCTCATTGGTGGGCAGGGAGTGAGTCTGTTCTATTGTTTTGTTGTCAATCAATCAATCAATCAATCGTATTTATTGAGCGCTTACTGTGTGCAGAGCGCTGTACTAAGCGCTTGGGAAGTACAAGTTGGCAACATATAGAGACAGTCCCTACCCAACAGTGGGCTCACAGTCTAAAAGTCTTGTCCTCTCCCAAGCGCTTACTACAGCGCTCTGCACACAGTAAGCGCTCGGTAAATACGACTGGCTAAATACTAACGCTACTCCCCCTCGTTCGGATGGGGGTCCGTCAGGCCTGACTACTTCTGACTCTGTGTGACCTTGAGCAAGTCACTTCACTTCTCATCTGTAAAATGGGGATTAAGACTGCGCGCCCCACCTGGGACGTGGACTGTCTCCGACCCGATCAGCTTGTATCTACCCCAGCGCTTAGCACGGTCTTGTCTCAGGCTGTCGAGTGGTGTCCGACCCATAGCGACGCCATGGGCACATCTTTTAGACTGTGAGCCCTTTTAGACTGGGAGCCCACTGTTGGGTAGGGACCGTCTCTATATGTTGCCAACTTGGACTTCCCAAGCGCTTAGTACAGTGCTCTGCACACAGTAAGCACTCAATAAATACGATTGATGATGATGATGATGATCTCTCCCAGAACGCCCTGCCTCCATCTGCAAATCGTCCCGGTAGTGTGTCCATACGGTTTTCCCGGTAAAAATCCAGAAGCGGTTTACCACTGCCTCCTTCTGCGCAGGAAGCAGCGCAGAAGCAGCGTGGCTCAGTGGAAAGAGCACGGGCTTTGGAGTCAGAGGTCATGGGTTCGAATCCCGGCTCCGCCACATGTCTGCCCTGTGACCTTGGATAAGTCACTTAACTTCTCTGAGCCTGTTACCTCATCTGTAAAAGGGGGATGACGACTGTGAGCCCCACGTGGGGCAACCTGATCACCTTGTATCCCCCCCAGCGCTTAGAACAGTGCTTTGCACATAATAAGCGCTTAACAAATGCCATCATTATTATTATTATTATTTTTAAACCTGAGTCTCCACCCTCGACTCTTTCCCATGCTGCTGCTGCCCAGCACAGGTGAGTTTGACTTGCAGCAGATTGCCTTCCACTGGCTAGTCACTGCCCAAGCTAGGAAAGGAATGGATATGCCTCTGCCTGACTCTCCCTCCCACGGTCGAGACTGGTGGAGTAATGGAAACTCTGCAGGTGAGACCCTGAGAGGGGCCTTAGTACAATGCCTGGCACATAATATATGCCAGATGCCAAATGATACCTATATATAAAGAATCAAGGCAATTCACTTTCGTCAGAACAGAGGAGGGAGGCTGCCAGGCTATGGGTTAGAGTGGGCTCCCATCCCTCACCTCCACCTGATTCTCACTACCCCCGCCTCTCACCCTCCGAAAATCCCCCTAGTTCCCTTCCTCCACCTCTGCCATGTTTGAAATATTCCCAGGAATCCGGGGACCCTCCGGATGATAACTCCCAGTTTGGATATTCAACTTCCTGGAGACAGGGGGGATGGACCAGATGACCTCGTGGGCAGGGGGGGTGGTGTATCTTCCATCTCTGGTCTTCAGAGAGCAGAGGGACCAATGGTGAGGGAGTGGGGCTGGACAGAGGCAGGATCTCGAAAGGGCAGCCCAATTGAGGGGGTGAGAGGGGCCATGTGGTGGCCATTGGCAGTGAGGGGGTGGGTGGGGCCGACGAGAGACCACAAGGAGCCGGTGAGAATCCAGGTTGTGTCTTAGCAACGTCCTCCGTGCAAGGGGAGAGTGTGGGCGAGGGATGGGTTTAGGGGATCATAGACAGGTCAGAGGTCAGGAGGCTCAGAGGAAGGTGTAGAACACAGGACATATGGTGGGCAGAGAGGCGGGTGGGCAGGAAGCGGTCAGAGGGCAGGCCGCGGGCACTAGACCTGACAGCCCTGGGAGCCATATTCCTCAAGGAAGTCGTGGAGGCGGGCGCAGGTCTCGCGGTGCCGGGTAGCCTGGCAGAGGCGGGGGGCAGGGAGCTCTTCGATCCAGGTCTCGGAGTCCAGCAGGTACTGGGGGCTGAGGCACGGCCCGGGGGGACCGGGTCAGTGAAGGCTGGGAGAGTCGCGGGGGGAGGATGTGTGCGTGGGGGCAGGCGGGGGGGGCGGGCACTCACTTGTGGTGCTGGTCCTTGGTGAGGCCGTCGGGCCCCATGATGAGGTAGCCCTTGCCGGGCTCCAGCTGCAGGCGGCAGGATGACCGCACCAGGAAGGAGCGGGTCTGGTTCTCTGCTGCTTGGTGGTCCTCGGCTGCGGGGGCGGTGGGAGAAGAGCCGTCAGCTTTCCCTTCTCTTTTCACAGCCTGGGACCCAGGCCCGGCCCCCCGCCAACACCCCAAAAGTGCCCCACACGCTCCGCCCGTGTCCCATTCCCCTCCCGCCCCACCGCAGCCGTACTGTAATGCAGGACTTGGGTGATCTTGGCCTCGTAGAGGCGGAAGGCGGCTTTGCTCTCGGCTCGGAGGACTTGGACCAGGAACCCTGGGAGGCCAAAGTCAGCGCGGGGGGCCGGGGGCAGGGGGCCGGCCGGAGGGGATTGGGGAGTGGGGGGACTGAGGGTGGGGGAGTGGTCCCTCAGGGTATCACATGGGGTAGGTGGGATCAGTCAGGGTGTTGGGAGGCCGTTGAGGGGGGGGGGCGGTCCCCTCACCATATTGCACGCGGGGGCTGTAACAGGCGAATCGCATCCGGTAGCCGTCCTCGTCATCCTCCTCGCGCTGCAGGGGCCGGCGGGCCCGAGGACACTTCCCTGGGGGAGGGGGGGATGGCACCGGCTCTGAGAGTCTCCCCTTGGGTCTCCTCTAATGTCCCCCTCCCCCTCCGGTACATGGGGAGCATCTCTGGGTGCCCCCGGCCCCAATGAAGGAGGGGTAGGCGTCCCAGTGTCCCCCAGCACGTGGGGGGCTGATGTGGGGGAGGCCCCGGGCCTTCTCTCACCCTCGGCACACTGGCACACGCTGCCGGCACACAGGGCGGACAGCAGCTTGCTCTGGGTCGGAGCCGAGTAGAACACGGAACATTTGCGGGCTGGAGGAGGGAAGGACGCGGCCATCACAGGGGCTGACTGGGGCTTCCAGCCCACCCGCCCCCCGGCCCAGGCCCGGGGTGTCCTGCAGGACAGCGGTTCAGGGGGTCCCTGGCCCCCCGCCGATCTCCCCTGTGTCACCCCTGTGGGTTTCCCACCCCTACCCACACCTCCTCCAGGGCCCCGGGCTCTCTTAGTCAACCCTAGAACAGGGTGACCTATGGTGGGCGGGGAGGGGAGTTGGCGGGATCGACTCGGAGGGCTGGGGTGGGTGGCTAGGAGGGTGGGGGGGGTGACTCGGGGGGCTGTGGGGTGTGACCCGGAGGGCTGCGGGTGGGTGTAGGCCGGGGGTTCCCCGCTCACCGGGCTCGTAGTAGTCGTAGAGGACGGCGCTGGCCGGCTGCACCAGCCCAACGGGCACCTCCTGAACCGCGCGGAAAGCCACGCACTCCTTGGTCCTGGACACCTGACGGGCCGAGGTCACAGCTGAGGTCACGGCCGGGGCATGACCGGGAGGATCCCACCTCATCCCCCGCGGAGGCCGCCACTCTCCGTCCCGTCCCTGCTTCTCCGGCCCTCTGGCCCCCCAGACTCCCCGCGCTCACCTGATCGAAGTAGAGCAGGACGTGGGGTCCGTGCGTCTCGTACTCGCTCACGTAGCGGTCAGAGAGGCCCTTCAGCTGCCGGAGGGGCGTAGGGTCAGTGTGGCCCTGCTGGCCGGGGGGCAGGGGGAGGGGGCACCCCCAATCGGGGCCAGGGTGGGTGGGGGGCAGCGGGATGGGGGCAGACCTTTTCCAAGTCAGATTCCTGGGCGTGGAAGCCACTGAGCAGGGTGATGTCGGCGATGGCCATTCCCGACAGCTGCGCTCTGCCCTCCCGCCTAAAGTGCGGGGAGAGGGAGGAGGAAAGGGGACGCTCACCCCGCCCCTGGCTCACACCCCCACAATCCCACCCCTCAGACCCTGCCCTCTCACCCCTGTCCTCAAACGCCCTCCGTCCTCAAAGCCAACAGACCACCGCTCTCCCCTCCTTCAAAGCCTTACCGAAAGCCCATCTCCTCCAAGAGGCCTTCCCTGACTAAGCCCTCCTTTCCTCTTCCCCCACTCCCTCCGGTGCCACCCTGACCGGCTCGCTTTATTCATCCCCCCTCCTCCCCACGGCACTTATAATAATAATAATAATAATGGGATTTATTAAACGCTTACTATGTGCAAAGCACTGTTCTAAGCACTGGGGAGGTTACAAGGTGATCAGGTTGTCCCACATGGGGCTCACAGTCTTAATGCCCAGTTTACAGATGAGGGAACTGAGGCTCAGAGAATAATAATAATGGCATTTATTAAGCGCTTACGATGTGCAAAGCACTGGTGACTTGCCCAAAGTCACCCAGCTGACAATTGGCGGAGCCGGGACTTGAACCCATGACCTCTGACTCCAAAGCCCGGGCTCTTTCCACTGAGCCACGCTGCTTCTCTCCATCATTTCTTTATTTCTATTCACGTCAGTCTCCCCGGCTAGGCCGGAAGCTCGTCGTGGGCGGGCCGTATGTCTGTTTTATCGTTCTACTGGCCTCTCTCAAAAGCTTGGCCCAGTGCTCTGCACACGGTAAGTGCTCAATAAACACCACTGAGTGGGTGAGTCCCCCCGAGGCCCGGCTCCGGCCCCGTTGGACCCCTCCCGCCCCCTTTCTCCCCGGCCCTCATCATCATCATCAATCGTATTTATTGAGCGCTTACTATGTGCAGAGCACTGTCCTAAGCGCTTGGGAAGTACAAATTGGCAACATAGAGAGACGGTCCCTACCCAACAGTGGGCTCACAGTCTAAAAGGGGGAGATGCAGACGCTCACCAGATACAGACGTTGTACAGGACCTGGGGGTCGTCTTGGCCGCCCCCGCCGTCGCCCAGGCCCGGAGCCTCCCTCCGCCGTCGCCTCCGCCGAGCCTCGAACAGCCCCAGCGGCGTCACCGACGGCTCGGGCCCCGGCACCGACGGGTCGTCGGCCGGCGCGGGCTTCACCTCGCCCGCCTCCTCCTCGTAGTAGGCGTAGTCGTCGTCCGCGTCCTCTGCAGCGGGGGCGGGAAACGGCAGCTCTGGGTGCCCCCGGCCTCTCCCCCCATCCCACGCCACCCCTAAGTTGTCCGCCCCCCACTTCTGGCTCCTCTACAGCTGCATCCCCCGACCCACCCCTCGGCCCGGCCTCCCGGGACTCACGCGAGTACTGGACGTAGCCGGTGACCGTCACCTCCATCTTGAGATCGAGGCAGGTGCTGTTCTTCTCCTCCAGGACGTGGAACTGGCGCAGGATCTGGGGACGGGCGGGGGGCGATGAGAGTCCCCCCCGTCCTCCCTCGGGCGACCCCGGGTGCCCCACGCCCTCAGCCCCCATAATAATAATAATAATTACATTTATTAAGCACTTACTATGTGCAAAGCACTGTTCTAAGCACTGGGGAAATTACAAGGTGATCAGGTGGTCCCACGGGGGGCTCACAGTCTTACTCCCCATTTGACAGATGAGGGAACTGAGGCCCAGAGAAGTGAAGCGACTTGCCCAAAGTCACACAGCTGACAATTGGCGGAGCCGGGATTAGAATAATAATAAATAATAGTAATAATAATGGCATTTATTAAGCGCTTACTATGTGCAAAGCACTGACTGTGAGCCCACTGTTGGGTAGGGACTGTCTCTATGTGTTGCTAACTTGTACTTCCCAAGTGCTTAGTACAGTGCTCTGCACACAGTAAGCGCTCAATAAATACGATTGATTGATTGATTGATTGTTCTAAGCGCTGGGGAGGTTACAAGGTGATCAGGTTGGTCCCACGGGGGGCTCACAGTCTTCATCCCCATTTGACAGATGAGGTACCTGAGGCCCAGAGAAGTGAAGTGACTTGCCCAAAGTCACACAGCTGACAATTGGCGGAGCCGGGATTTGAACCCATGACCTCTGACTCTAAAGCCGGCGATCTTTCCACGGAGCCACGAGAACCCATGACCTCTGACTCCAAAGCCCGGGCTCTTCCCACGGAGCCACACTGCTTCTCGCCCCGCACCCCTACCCCCCAGTGCTCACCTTTAACATCCCTTTTCCGTTGCCTCCCACCTCGACGCGGATGTCGTTACCTAGAGAGAACTGGCCGGGGGTAGGGGGAGAAGAGAGAGAGGAAAAATAAAATCATCATAATAATAATGATGGCATTTGTTAAGCGCTTACTATGTGCAAAGCACCGTTCTAAGCGCTGGGGAGGATATAAGGTGATCAGGTTGTCCCACGTGGGGCTCACAGTCTTTATTAGTCTATTTATTTTATGTGTGCATATTTATTCTATTTATTTTATTTTGTTAATATGTTTTGTTCTCTGTCTCCCCCTTCTAGACTGCGAGCCCGCTGTTGGGTAGGGACCGTCTCTATATGTTGCCAACCTGGACTTCCCAAGCGCTTAGTACAGTGCTCTGCATACGGTAAGCGCTCAATAAATACGATTGAATGAAATGAATGAATAAAGGGACTGCAAGCCTTGTTTCTCTGATGGGGAACTTGAGGGAACCCGGGTGAGCTTGAGGGATGAAATCAGGAGAGCGGAAGCCGGCAGAGGGAGATGCTTCCAAGAGAAGCAGCGTGGCTCAGTGGAAGGAGCCCGGGCTTTGGAGTCGGAGGTCGTGGGTTCGAATCCCGGCTCCGCCAACTGTCAGCTGTGTGACTTTGGGCAAGCCACTTCACTTCTCTGGGCCTCAGTTCCCTCAGCTGTAAAATGGGGATTAAGACTGTGAGCCCCCCGTGGGACAACCTGATCACCCTGTAACCTCCCCAGCGCTTAGAACAGTGCTTTGCACATAGTAAGCGCTTAATAAATGCCATTATTATTATTATTGTTATTATTATTCATCTCCATTTTACAGATGGCCCAGAGAAGTGAAGTGACTTGCCCAAAGTCACACAGCTGACAATTGGCGGAGGCGGGATTTGAACCCACAATAATAATGATGGTATTTGTTAAGCACTTACTATGTGCAAAGCACTGTTCTAAGCGCTAGAATAATAATAACATCTTTCCGCATAGCTCATTATAGACATTTTTCACATTCAACAAAGGGGCCCAGGGTGGTGACATGCCTATGGGTACAGGTGTGTGTGTGTGTAGCCCATTGGTTAGGGGTGGGGGAACGTGAACGACATTTTCTGTGCGGGCAAGTAGGGGAAAATGGCAGGAAGGGTGAAGTACAGAGTGTGAGTGATAAATAAATAAATAATGAATAGATCAATAAATAAATAGATCAACAAATACGATTGATGATGAGTGAGTGAGTGCGTGTCCCAAGCCCGGGCTCTTTCCACGGAGCCACGCTGCTTCTCTCCCGCAGAGCCCGGGGAGAAAGTTTCCGCCGGTGGGGGCTCCGGGCTGGCCGAGGGGAGGAGGAGGAGGAGGAGGAGGAGGGCAAGATAATAATAATAATAATAATGGTATTTGTTAAGCGCTTACTATGTGCCAAGCACTGTTCTAAGTGCTTGGAGAGGTTACAAGGTGATCAGGTTGTCCCACGGGGGGCTCACAGTTTTAATCCCCATTTTACAGATGAGGTAACTGAGGCACAGAGAAATTAAGTGACTTGCCCGAAGTCACACAGCCGACAGTTGGTGGAGCCAGGATTTGAACCTACAAGGCCACCTTGGGCACGGGCCTGCTCCCTCCCACCAGGAGGCCCGCATTTCAACTCGCCGGGCCCGGCCCCCATGAGCCAAACGTTAACTGCTTGCACACGTTGTTACTTTTTATTATTATCATGATTAATGATCATAATAATACTGGTATTTGTCACGCACTTACTATGTGCCAAGCACTATGGTAGACACAAGGTAATCAGGTTGGACAGTCCCTGTCCCACATGAGGCTCACAGCCCCAATCCCCATTTTACAGGTGAGGTAACTGAATAATAATAATAATAATAATAATAATGGTATTTGTTAAGCGCTTACTATGTGCAAAGCACTGTTCTAAGCGCTGGGGAGGTTATAAAGTGATCAGGTTGTCCCACGGGGGGCTCACAGTTTTTAACTGAAGCACAGAGAATAATGACAATAATGGTATAATGGCAATAACCAATGTTAAGCGCTTAATATGTGCCAAGCATCATTCTAAGCACTGAGGTAGATACAAGGTAATTGGGTTGTCCCGCGTGAAGCGCACAGTCTTAATCTCCATTTTAACAGATGAGGGAACTGAGGCTCAGAGAAGTGAATAGCCCACCCCTTCTAGACTGTGAGCCCACTGTTGGGTAGGGACTGTCTCTATATGTTGCCAATTTGTACTTCCCAAGCGCTTAGTACAGTGCTCTGCACATAGTAAGCGCTCAATAAATACGATTGATGATGATGATGATGATGAAGTGACCCGCCCAAGATCACACAGCAGACAAGTGGCAGAGTCGGGATTAACTTTCGGGTTGGAGGGCGGCCACACGCCCGCGCACAGCCCGATCCGTCATCTCAACTCGCGATCCGGGGTCTCCGCACGACGGGACAAAACCCAGGACGAGATCCCTCCTGACCTGAAGTTCCTCTTCCTTGCCGGGGCTGTGAGAGCTGCTCAGGTGGAGCACGTGCTTCTTGGGGCCCTGTCGGCCCTGGGAGCTCAGCGTCACGTTCAGCCGGGTCTCCTCGGGGCTGTGGGACCGGATCCAGTACTCGGCCAGGGCGCTCAGGGCCACCACCGTGTCCTGGGGGCGGGCCGCGGGGGTCAGCGGGGCTCGGCCTCCTCGACGGCCCCTTCCCCTCCGCCCCGACGGGGTACCTGAGTGCTGCGGAAATGCCCCCCGAAGCCCGCGTGCTTGGTGAGCCAGCGGGCCGCCTGCCCGGCCTCTTCTTGGGAGCCTTCGTGCAGCAGGAGGTGCAACAGCCCGTAGCCTGTGGTCTCCACGGCAAAGGCGGGGGCCAGGGCGGCCTCCGGGCCCGGGGGCTGGTCCTTGGAGCTGAGGCCCTGGCTCCAGAACAAGGCGTCTGCGGCGGGCCGGGGCCGGCCCGGAGAGAGGAGACACGGGGCGGGCGGGCGGGCGGGCGGCGGGGTCAGTGGGAGGCCGTGTCCCCACCACCCAACCCTCCCGCTCTCCGGGCTCAAGGTGGGAAGGGCTCTGAAGAGGCCTCACCCCTTCCCCTCATTGCTTCCCCTCTCCCTATCCGGGCTCCAGGCTGGCGGTGTGAGGATCCAGGTTGGATCGGATCACCCCCCCCCCGCCCCCCCCCCCGCCCCAGAGTTGGGCTCTGGAGAAGGGCGCACGCTTCTCCCTGGTGCTCTTGGAAGCGTCTCCCTCTGCCAGCTTCCGCTCTCCTGATTTCATCCTTTATTTATTTATTTATTTATTTATTTATTTATTTATTTATTTATTTATTTATTATCCATTATTATTTATTCATTATTATTTATTTATTTGTTTATTTATCATCTATCATTTATTATTTATTCATTATTTATTATTTATTTATTTATTCATTTATTTATTTATTTGTTTGTTTGTTTGTTTTTCCAGTACCTATTCTATTTATTTTATTTTGTTAGTATGTTCGGTTTTGTTCTCTGCCTCCCCCTTTTAGACTGTGAGCCCACTGCTGGGTAGGGACTGTCTCTCTATGTTGCCAACTTGGACTTCCCAAGCGCTTAGGACAGTGCTCTGCACACAGTAAGCGCTCAATAAATACGACTGATTGATTGATTGATTGATTCATCCCTCGAGCTCACCCCGTTCCCTTGAATCCTCCCTCAGAAATCAAGGCTCGCAGTCCCTTTACCTGGGTGGGTGGGAAGGAAGTTGCGGGGGGGCATGCCGGCCTTGCCTGGCCCCAGCCCCACCGCCGCTAGGCCGGGGGTCCCGGGGGCCGTGGGGACCGTGGGGGCCACTCACCCTCCTGCTTCTGGGCCATGGCCATCAGGCTGAGGTGGGCCCTGTTTCGGGTGCTCTCAGGGGCCTTGGTCAGGGACAGAGTGTAGGCGGAGAGGGCCGTGGCGTAGGAGTCCAGCAGCCCCAGGGTCACTTGGTCAGACAGGTAGGAGTCCGCCAGCACGATCGCAGCTTTCTGGGGGGCCGGGGGGAGGAGGAGAGAGTTGGGAGGTCACGGAGGGAGGCGGATCCCGGAGCTGGGTGGGCCGGGGAGAGCCCGTGGAACCAGTGATGGAGCATTCAGGGGGAAGTAGCCTGACGGGAGAGCTGGGAGTAGTGGGGAGGTCTGGCAGAGGAGGGATGGGGAAAGCTGGGGGTGGAGGGCTGGCGGTGGAGGGGCGGGGAGGCCCTGGCAGCCCCCTACCACTCTCTGCAGCAGTTCCTGCTTCTGCTGTTCATCCCGGTCATCGGGCTCCCTGGGCTGAAAGGCCGTGAGCGAGTAGTGGAGGGCCACCGTCACGAAGGCCGTGAGGGCCGTGCTGTGGTCCGGGCCCGTCTGGCCGCCCTGCGGGAGGAGGTGGGTCTTACCCCACCCATCCAAAACCCCTGCCCTGCTCCCCGCACAGACTGCCTTTGCACACATACAAACACACACAGACAGACAAACACGGCTCCCTCCCGGTCCCCCTTGCCCGGCACCTGCATCTCCCGGTGGATGACGGGGCAGGGGTCCTGGAAGGAGCCGTCCCCCTGCTGCTGGCTCAGTAGCCACTGAGCCGTCTCCCGCAGGCCCCGGGCCGAGCCGCCCACCTGCTCCCGGGCCTCGCTCAGCACCTTCAGCACGAAGGCCGACAGCCTGGAGGGGAAGCCCGGGACACGGTGGGGAGTCTGGGGTGGGGGGAGGAAGTCCGGGACAGAGTGGGGAGCCGGGGGGGGAAGCCCGGGATGGAGATCCCCCCATCAGGGCCACCCGTCCTGCCCCGCCCCGTCCACCCTGCCTGGCCCGTCCGGGGCCCGGCGGCCCCTCACCAGGTGCTGCTGTCGCGGTGGAGCCAGGCCCCGTAGGAACCGTTGGGTTTCCGGAACTGCAGGATCCGCTCGTAGCCTGGAGACGATGGGCGGAGGGTGGGCGAGGGGCAGGCCGGGATGGAGGGGCTCCGCGGACAGACAGACGGACGGACGGACGGATGGGACGTCCCCAGGTCCCACCCTCCGGCCCACCCCCCTCACCTTGCCGGATGAGGTCCACGGAGCGGTCCTTGGCTTCGGGGGGCAGGGCCCCCCACTGCTCGGTGCGGTCCAGGTAGCGGGTGGCAGCCAGCGTGGGGGACAGCAGGATCATGGTCTGCTCCCCGCAGCCCTGCGGCACCCGCATCAGAGACCCCAGACCCCCGGGGGACAGAGCCCCGCCCTCGCCGAACGTCTCCAGCGGGGCCGTGGCTGCGGGACCAAGGGGAAGGGTCGGTGTCAGAGAGGGGTAGGGTCAGCCCGGGGGACAGGGGGTGGCGGGAGGGGCAGGCGGGACATCACGGGACGTGGCCGGACGAGACATGGATGGGCTGACGGGGAAAGCGAGGACATAAGGCCTTGCTCTTAGGAGGTCGAGGTAACCGGGAGAGCGTGGTCGCGTCAGGGGGAGGGGTCCGAGGTCAGAGGTCAGGGCCCACCTGTGACTCGGACGTTGGAGCTGAAGTCCCCGTCGGGGATGACGTTGGGTGGGAAGTCTCCGGGGATTTCCAGGGTGCGGCCCCGGGGGTCTGGGGGAGGGGTCAAGGGTGAGAGGTCAAGGCCGCGGGTAAGAGAGCGGGATCCCTGCCTCCCCCACGGTTCTGAGCCCCTGGCTGCTCCCAGTCCCCCCGTTGGCCCAGCCTGCGGTCCGAGCGAGGCGGCCGGGGAGCTGGGGTGGGGCGGGAGGGAGTGCGTGTGAGCCAGCCAGTAGCGTGAGCTGAAGGTGACTGATGGGCAGAGACCCCCATGGGCAAGCCCACATCTCACGACGAGAATTTTTAAGCCCCTTTCCACCTTTACTTCTCCATCCTTAGACAGTAAGCTCCTCATGGGCAGGGAGCATACCTGCTAATTCCTGCCAATTCTGTTACATCGGACTCTCCCGGGAGCTTAGTACAGTGCTCTGTGCATAGTAAGTGCTCAATAAATACCGATGATTGACTGACTGATTGTTCCAAACTGCTACCACACTGATCCAAGCACTTATCCTGTAGACTGTAAGCTCCCTGTGGGCAGGGAATATGTCTGCAAGTGTACTCTCCCAAGCGCCTAGTACCGTGCTCTGCACACAGTGATCGCTCAGTAAATACAACTGACTGACTTATCCAACCCCGCCTTACCTACCGCCTCAGCCTCCTCCCTGACCTCCCTGCCTCCCGTCTCTCCCCTCTCCAGTCCATACTTCGCTCTGCTGCCCGGATCCTGTATTTTTTTTTTTACGTTATTTGTTAAGTGCTTACTATGTGCCAGGCACTGTACTACAAAATATCAGCAAGGTGGGTACAGGTTTGGCCCAGTGCGTGTCCCACATGGGGCTCACAGCCTAAGGAGGAGGGAGGATTCCCATTTTACAGATGAGGAAACTGAGGCAGAGAGCGCCATCCAAGGGCAAAGTCGCCCAGCTGGCAAGGTCTCGGTCTGTGGTTTGCGGTTAGCACACGACTGACTTTAGCTCAGGTTAATTAGGTGGCTGCCCACAGTTAATTCGCCAGAGCTGATGAGCAGCGGGGCCCAGGGGTCTGGGGGTGAGGGGAGGTGGCCCAGGGGTGGACGGGATGGTGGGTGCCCAGGGAAATAGGGGGGCAAGGTTGGGGGACGTGGGGGCCGGGGATGGAGGGGGGCGGAGGCCGGGGTTTTGGGGGTGGAGGAGTGGGGGCCGGTGGGCTGCGAGTTGATGGGCACGGGGGCCGGTGGGATGGGGGTAGTCGGGATGGGGGGCAATAAGGAGATATGGAGGGGTCAGGGGTGAGAAGTGTGGGAGCCGGGGATCCAGGGAAAAAAGAGGGGATATGGGGCAGAGCAGGGAAGAGGGGCCCCAGGAGAGAGCGATGTAGGGGAGAGGGAAGTTTAGGGCCCAAGGGAGCACTCACCCCTGGGGTTGAGCTCGTAGGTCAGTTCCTCAGTGTGGACAGCTCCTTCCCTCTGTCCCCAAGACAGGGCGGAGTTAGGGGGTGGGGGAATAGTGATAGTCATTCAAGCTCTTATCCTATCCCGTCTGGACTACTGCACCAGCCTTCTCTCTGATCTCCCATCCTCGTGTCTCTCTCCACTTCAATCCATACTTCATGCTGCTGCCCGGATTATCTTTGTCCAGAAATGCTCTGGGCATATTACTCCCCTCCTCAAAAATCTCCAGTGGCTACCAATCAATCTGCGCATCAGGCAGAAACTCCTCACCCTGGGCTTCAAGTCTGTCCATCCCCTCGCCCCCTCCTACCTCACCTCCCTTCTGTCCTTCTACAGCCCAGCCCGCACCCTCCGCTCCTCCGCCGCTAATCTCCTCACCGTACCTCGTTCTCGCCTGTCCCGCCATCGACCCCCGGCCCACGTCATCCCCCGGGCCTGGAACGCCCTCCCTCTGCCCATCCGCCAAGCTAGCTCTCTTCCTCCCTTCAAGGCCCTGCTGAGAGCTCACCTCCTCCAGGAGGCCTTCCCAGACTGAGCCCCTTCCTTCCTCTCCCGCTCATCCCCCTCTCCATCCCCCCATCTTACCTCCTTCCCTTCCCCACAGCACCTGTATATATGTATATATGTTTGTACATATATATTACTCTATTTATTTATTTATTTATTTTACTTGTACATATCTATCCTATTTATTTTATTTTGTTAGTATGTTTGGTTTTGTTCTCTGTCTCCCCCTTTTAGACTGTGAGCCCACTGTTGGGTAGGGACTGTCTCTATATGTTGCCAATTTGTACTTCCCAAGCGCTTAGTACAGTGCTCTGCACATAGTAAGTGCTCAATAAATACGATTGATGATGATGATGATGATGATAATTATATTAAGCACTTACTATGTGCAAAGCACTGTTCTAAGCCCCAGGGAGGATACAAGGCGATCGGGTTGTCCCACGGGGGGCTCACAGTCTTCACCCCATTCTCCAGATGAGGGAACTGAGGCCCCGAGGATCAATCAATCAATCAGTGCTCTGCACACAGTAAGTGTTCAATAAATACGATTGAAAGAGAATCAATCAATCGGTGCTCTGCACACAGTAAGCGCTCAATAAATACGATTGAATGAATAAGTAAGCGCTTAATAAATGCCATCGTCATTATTGTCCTTAATCCCCAATTTCCAGATGAGGGAGCTGAGGCCCCGAGAAGTGAAGTGACTCGCCCAAAGTCCCACAGCCGACAAGGGGCGCAGCCGGGATTGGAACCCACGACCTCCGGGCCCTTGCCACCGAGCCACGAGCCCACTGTTGGGTAGGGACCGCCTCTCTATGTTGCCAACTTGGTCTTCCCAAGCGCTTAGTACAGCGCTCTGCACGCAGTAAGCGCTCAATAAATACGACCGATTGATTGATGGGGGCTGGGGTCCGGGGGCTCACCGTGACGCGGAGGATCTTGGCGACCACGTCGCCGATGCCCAGCTCCTGCGGCCCTCGGGCCAGCACTCGCAGCTGCAGGTTCCCGGCCGCCGTGGGCACGGCGGCGAAGGCCACGGGCAGGGCCGAGTGCGCGGGCACCGTCAGCTGCTGCTCGCGACCTCCGCCCCCCGCCAGGCACAGCCCCTCCGTCGGGGACACGGACACGCCGACCTGCGACGGGCACAGACACCGTTGGGGACCGGACGACGGGGAGGGTCCGGCGCGGTCGGGTCTGGGGGCGTCGAGAAGCGGCGTGACTCAGTGGCTTTGGGGTCAGAGCTCATGGGTTCAAATCCCGGCTCCGCCACTCGTCAGCTGGGTGACTGCGGGCCAGTCACTTCTCTAGGCCTCAGTTCCCTTATCTGGAAAATGAGGATTCATAATAGACGACGGCATTTATTAAGCGCTTACTATTTTCCTTTTAATGGCATTTGTTAAGCGCTTACTATGTGCTGAGCACTGCTCTAAGCGCTGGGATAGATACAAGGTGATCAGGTTGTCCCACACAGGGGGCTCACAGTCTTCATCCTCATTTTACAGATGGGGTAACTGAGGCCCAGAGAAGTGAAGTGACTTGCCCAAAGTCACCCGGCAGACAAGTGGCGGAGCAGGGATTTGAACCTACGACCTCTGACTCCAAAGTCCGTGTTCTTTCCACTGAGCCATGCTTACTATTCATTCAGTCGTACTTACGGAGCGCTTGCTGTGCGCAGAGCACTGGACTAAGCGCTTGGGATGGTACAAGTTGTACAAGTATAAGTTGTTGCCAACTTGTACTTCCCAAGCGCTTAGTACAGTGCTCTGCACACAGTAAGCGCTCAGTAAATACGATTGATTGATTGATTGGGAAGTCCAAGGTGGCAACATAGAGAGGCGGTCCCTACCCAACAGTGGGCTCACAGTCTAGAAGCGGGTGACGGAGAACGGAACAAAACATATTAACAAAATAAAATAAATAGGATATGTACAAGTAAAATAAATAAATACGATTGAATGAAATAAATAGAGTAATATGTACAAAGCACCGTTCTAAGCGCTGGGGTAGGTACAAGGTAATCAAGTTGTCCCACGTGGGGCTCACAGACTTAATCCTCATTTTCCAGATGAGGGAACTGAGGCCCAGAGAAGTGAAGCGACCTGCCCAAAGTCACCCAGCTGACAAGTGGCGGGGTAGGGATTCGAACCCGTGACCCGTGACTCCAAAGCCCGGGCTCCGTCTAGACTGCGAGCCCGCTGTTGGGTAGGGGCCGTCTCTCTATGTTGCCAGCTTGGGCTTCCCAAGCGCTTAGTCCGGTGCTCCTCACACAGTAAGCGCTCAATAAATACGACGGATTGATTGATTGATTGATGGATTTCCACTGAGCCGCGCCGCTTCTCTAGGACTAAGATTAAGACTGCCAACTTGGGCTTCCCAAGCGCTTAGTCCGGTGCTCCTCACACAGTAAGCGCTCAATAAATACGACGGATTGATTGATTGATGGATGGATTTCCACTGAGCCATGCTGCTTCTCTAGGACTAAGATTAAGATTGCCAACTTGGACTTCCCAAGCGCTTAATACAGTGCTCTGCACACAGTAAGCGCTCAATAAATACGATTGATTGGTTGATTGACTGATTAGGACTGTGAGCCCCCCGTGGGACAACCTGATGGCCTTGTAACCTCCCCAGCACTTAGAACAGTGCTTTGCACATAGTAAGCGCTTAATCGATGCCATTATTATTATTATTATTATTATTATTCGTCCCCCCGCGCGGCAGCTGTCCCGGGGGTGCCCGGGGTGGGGGGCGTCCTGCGGCTCTCACGGGCAGGTCTCGGTCCAGGTAGTTGTAGAGGACGGGCCGCAACTCCAGCTGCTCGAAGCGGTGCACGGAGCGGGGCAGGCTGACGTGCAAGTGGAACTCGTTGAACACCCGGGCCTGGACGGGGGGCGCCACGCACAGCCCTGCCGGGGGGGCGGCCAAAACACTCAGAGCCCCGAGGGGCGGGGAGCAGGGAGGGAGGCCCTCCAGGGTCCTCCATCCTGTCTGTCTCCCCCTTCTAGCCTGTAAGCCCGCTGTTGGGTAGGGACCGTCTCTCTATGTTGCCAACTTGGACTTCCCAAGCGCTTAGTCCAGTGCTCTGCATGCAGTGAGCGCTCAATAAATACGATTGAATGAATGAATGAATGCCCCCCACAGAGACCCCCCCTCCCCTCAAGCAGTGAGACTGTGAGCCCGCTGTTGGGTAGGGACTGTCTCACTATGTTGCCAACTTGGACTGCCCAAGCTCTTAGTACAGTGCTCTGCACACAGTAAGCGCTCAATAAATACGGCTGAATGAATGCCCCCCACAGAGACCCCCCTCCCCTCTAGCAGCGAGACTGTGAGCCCACTGTTGGGTAGGGACCGTCTCTCTATGTTGCCAAATTGGACTTCCCAAGCGCTTAGTACAGTGCTCTGCACACAGTGAGTGCTCAGTAAATACGATTGAATGAATGAATGAATGAATGAATCCCCCGTCTCCCCATTCCCCCGCCTTACCTCCTTCCCCTCCCCACAGCACCTGCATATATGTTTGTACATATTTATTACTCTATTTATTTACTTACTTTACTTGTACATATTTATTCTGTTCGTTTTGTTTTGCTAATATGTTTTGTTTTGTCGTCTGTCTTCCCCTTCTAGCCTGTGAGCCCGCTGTTGGGTAGGGACCGTCTCTCTATGTTGCCAACTTGGACTTCCCGAGCGCTTAGTCCAGTGCTCTGCACACAGTGAGCGCTCAATAAATACGATTGAATGAATGAATGAATGCCCCCCACAGAGACCCCCCCTCCCCTCAAGCAGTGAGACTGTGAGCCCGCTGTTGGGTAGGGACTGTCTCACTATGTTGCCAACTTGGACTGCCCAAGCTCTTAGTACAGTGCTCTGCACACAGTAAGCGCTCAATAAATACGGCTGAATGAATGCCCCCCACAGAGACCCCCCTCCCCTCTAGCAGCGAGACTGTGAGCCCACTGTTGGGTAGGGACCGTCTCTCTATGTTGCCAAATTGGACTTCCCAAGCGCTTAGTACAGTGCTCTGCACACAGTGAGTGCTCAATAAATACGATTGAATGAATGAATGAATGAATGAATGAATCCCCCGTCTCCCCATCCCCCCACCTTACCTCCTTCCCCTCCCCACAGCACCTGCATATATGTTTGTACATATTTATTACTCTATTTATTTACTTATTTTACTTGTACATATTTATTCTGTTCGTTTTGTTTTGTTAATATGTTTTGTTTTGTCGTCTGTCTCCCCCTTCTAGACTGTGAGCCCGCTGTTGGGTAGGGACCGTCTCTCTATGTTGCCAACTTGGACTTCCCGAGCGCTTAGTCCAGTGCTCTGCACACAGTGAGCGCTCAATAAATACGACTGAATGAATGAATGAATGCCCCCCACAGAGACCCCCCTCCCCTCAAGCAGTGAGACTGTGAGCCTGCTGTTGGGTAGGGACCGTCTATGTTGCCAACTTGGACTGCCCAAGCGCTTAGTACAGTGCTCTGCACACAGTAAGCGCTCAATAAATACGATTGAATGAATGCCCCCCACAGAGACCCCCCTCCCCTCTAGCAGTGAGACTGTGAGCCCACTGTTGGGTAGGGACCGTCTCTATATGTTGCCAAATTGGACTTCCCAAGCGCTCAGTACAGTGCTCTGCACACAGTGAGCGCTCAATAAATACGATTGAATGAATGAATGAATGAATGAATCCCTCGTCTCCCCATCCCCCCGGCCTTACCTCCTTCCCCTCCCCACCCGGAGACCCAAGGTCTCTCTGGGTGAAGGAGCCATGGGGCCTTCGGGGTCCCGGGCCCGGCCTGGGCCTCCGACCGGTGGTTTGGGCCCGTGTGTCCGGTGGAGCGGCGAGGGGAGCCCGGTCGACGGAGGGGAAGGGGGCTGGGGGTGGGGGGCGCCCGGGGCGGGGGGCCTCTCACCTTTCTGTGGGGACAGACTCACCGCCCGGATCTCCCAGGTGGTGATGGAGTCGGGGACGGGAAAATCCTTCCTGTGGGAGGGGAAGGGGAGAGAGGAGCGACAGATGGGAGTGGGTCACCCCCGCACCCTATTGCCTGGCCTGAGAGCGGCCCCCCACCCCACGGCGAAGACCCCCCGAGAACCCCGTCCCTGTCCTCCCGCAGCAAACAGGCCTACGGGCGTTCCTACCCAACAACGGGCTCAGTCTCAAAGTTCCCATTTCACAGGCGAGCAAACTGGGGCAGAGGGAAGGGAAGTGACTCGCACAAGGTCACACGGCAGACAAGTGGTGGAGTGAAATTAGAACCCAGGTCTGTTATTGTCAGAAGCTCAACACCTCAACCCAGACTGAGCCGCCCTTTTCCTCTCCTCCTCCCCATCCCCCCACCCTACCTCCTTCCCCTCCCCACAGCACCTGGATATAATATATATATTCTATATTATATAGATATACCCACCTGCACATAAATAATAATAACAATGGCATTTGTTGAGCGCTTACTATGTGCAAAGCACTGTTCTAAGCGCTGGTAGCGGGGGGAGACAAGGTGATCACGTTGTCCCACGGGGGGCTCACAGTCTTCATCTCCATTTTACAGATGAGGGAACTGAGGCTCAGAGAAGTGAGGTGACTTGCCCAAGGTCACACAGCAGACATGTGGCGGTGTCGGGATTCGAACCCATGACCTCTGACTCCAAAGCCCGGGCTCTTTCCACTGAGCAACGCTGCTTCTCGCACACACGCACAAACGCACCCACCTACACAGGTGCATATATACACCCACCTGCACACATTCACAGGCGCATATATATATATATACCCACCTGCACATACACACACACGCACAAAATGCACCCACCTACACACGTGCATATATACACCCACCTGCACACATAGACACACACACACACACCTACACACACTTCCATTCATTCAATCGTATTTATCGAGCGCTTACTGTGTGCAAAGCACTTTACTAAGCGCTTGGGAAGTACAATTCGGCAACAGACAGCGACGGTCCCTACCCAACACCGGGCTCACAGTCTAGAAGGGGGAGACAAACGACAAAACAAAACAGACAGGTGTCGATACCGTCAGAATTAATAGAATTATGGCTATATACGCACCGTTAATAAAATAGAGTAATAAATATGTACAAATATATACAAGCGCCGTAGGGCGGGGAAGGGGGTAGAGAAGCAGCGCGACTCATTTGGAAAAAGCCCGAGCTTTAGAGTCAGAGATCATGGGTTCAAATCCCAGTTCCACCAATTGTCAGCTGTGTGACTTTGGGCAAGTCACTTCACTTCTCTGGGCCTCAGTCACCTCATCTGGAAAATGGGGATTGAGACTGTGAGCCCCCATGTGGGACAACCTGATCACCTTGTTACCTCCCCAGCGCTTAGAACGGCGCTTTGCACATAGCAAGCGCTTAATAAATGCCATTATTATTATTATGGGGAGAGGGAGGAAGGGGAAAAAGGGGGGGGGCTCAGTCTGGTGTCAGCAGTGGGATCAGACACCTACACAGATATACGCACACACACGCGGCTGTGTGACTTGGGGCAAGTCACTTAACTTCTCTGGGCCTCATCTGCAAAATGGGGATTAAAGATTGGGAGCCCCACGTGGGACCCCCCCCAGCGCTTAGAACAGTGCCTTGCACGTAGTAAGCGCTTGACAAATACCATCATCATCCTCATCACCCCCACCGTTTGACGCCGTTGACGTCCATCAGTTCCCACATCCAGTTTTCCGGGAAGTAGCTCCGGAGGTAGATGTCATCTTCGTTGACCAGCTCTTCCTCCTGCTGCCAGGCGTTCTGGGCTGGGGGAGGGCGAGGGCGGGCGTGGGTGCAGACCCTTTTCCCCCCCCAGCCCAGGCCCGGGGCAGGCCCCCTCGCCCCCCGGCCGGCCCCCCGCACCTCGGGCCAGCCCGTGGCTACTCCGGTGGCCCTGGGCCTTGCTCAGCTGGACGGCGAAGCGACAGCAGTCGAGGAAGGGCTGGCGGCAGGCGGGCGAGGGGACGCGGGCTGCCCGCTCCTCGCATTTTCGCTTCATGGGCAGCGAGGTCATCCCGTCCTTGCAGCAACGCTGGGCCTCCCGCGTGGTGTATCGATCCACTGCGGGGGAAATCAATCAATCAATCGTATTTATTGAGCGCTTACTGGGTGCTTAATGATATCATCAATCAATCAATCGTATTTATTGAGCGCTTACTATGTGCAGAGCACTGTACGAAGCACTTGGGAAGTACAAATTGGCAACACATAGAGACAGTCCCTACCCAACAGTGGGCTCACAGTCTAAAAGGGGGAGATGGAGAACAGAACCAAACATACCAACAAAATAAAATAAATAGGATAGAAATGTACAAGTAAAATAAATAAATAAATAGAGTAATAAATATGTACAACCATATATACATATGTACAGGTGCTGTGGGGAAGGGAAGCAGGTAAGATCGGGGGATGGAGAGGGGGACGAGGGGGAGAGGAAGGAAGGGGCTCAGTCTGGGAAGGCCTCCTGGAGGAGGTGAGCCCTCATCATCATCATCATCATCATCATCATCATCATCAATCGTATTTATTGAGCGCTTACTATGTGCAGAGCACTGTTATGATGATGATGTTATGAGATGATATGATGATGATATGTTATGAGATGCTATGTTATGAGATGATATGTTACTTGTACGTATCTATTCTATTATTTTATTTTGTTAGTATGTTTGGTTTTGTTCCCTGTCTCCCCCTTTTAGACTGTGAGCCCACTGTTGGGTAGGGACTGTCTCTATATGTTGCCGATTTGTACTTCCCAAGTGCTTAGTACAGTGCTCTGCACATAGTAAGCGCTCAATAAATACGATGATGATGATGCAGAGCACTGTACTAGGCGCTTGGGAAGTCCAAGTTGGCAACATATAGAGACGGTCCCTACCCAACAGTGGGCTCACAGTCTAAAAGAAAAGAGAGGGGAAGAGAGGAAGGGTCGAGCCCTGCCCCTGGACTCTGAGCCCCTTTCCTCCCCGTCAGCTCGAGCTGGACAGGGAGTGGGCCTGTTCATTGTTGGATGGGACTCTCCCCAGCGCTTAGTCCAGTGCTCCGCTCCCAGTGAGCGCTCCATAAATGCGATGGGATGAATAATAATAATAATAATGGCATTTATTAAGCGCTTACTATGTGCAAAGCACTGTTCTAAGCACTGGGGAGGGTACAAGGTGATTAGGCTGTCCCACGTGGGACTCACAGTCTTAATCCCCATTTTACGGATGACGGAACTGAGGCCCAGAGAAGTTAAGTGACTTGCCCAGAGTCACACAACTGACAAGTGGTGGAGCTGGGATTTGAACCCATGACCTCTGACTCCAAAGCCCGGGCTCTTTCCACTGAACCACGGTGCTTCTCTGCATGAAGCAGGGGGAGGCTCCCGGCGTGCCCGGACCCGGCGAGGAGGCGGGCGGGTGGGCCGGAAAGCGGGAGGGACTGTGGTTAGACTCGGGGGTGGACCTGCTGCGTCCCAGAGGCAGGGGGCTGGACCCGGTGACCCGGCCCCTCTTGCTTCCCCTCTGTCCGCCCCCGGTCCCCGGCCTCACTCAGGTCCTGCATCTTCTTCCTCATCTCGGCGCTCCTCCGGACCCTCCTCTTCTCCTCCTCTTCCTCAGTGGGGCACTTCAAACCTTTGGGGAGGCGGAGGAGCGGAGCTGGGGCCAGGCCTCCCTCTCTCCCTGGCCCCCGGCCCCCGGGCCGCTCCCCCCAAGGCCCCCTCGGGTCGCCCCCCGGCCGCTCTCACTGCTCCTTTGGGGGCTGTAGTTGTTGCCGTAGGAGAAGGCCAGTCCGGCCGC
The DNA here is from genome assembly GCF_015852505.1 of Tachyglossus aculeatus. Taxonomy (NCBI): domain Eukaryota; kingdom Metazoa; phylum Chordata; class Mammalia; order Monotremata; family Tachyglossidae; genus Tachyglossus; species Tachyglossus aculeatus. Next base: position 1,887,213 of record NC_052096.1, on the reverse strand, counting down.
CTGGAAGACGTTGATGGTGTCTTGTCCGCCCCCCGGCCCGCAGCCCAGGTCGTAGCTGTTTATGGCGTCGAAGACCTGGACGGGAGGGACGGAGGTAGGGACTGTCTCTATATGTTGCCAACTTGTACTTCCCGAGCGCTTAGTACAGTGCTCTGCACACAGTAAGCGCTCAATAAATACGATTGATTGATTGATTGACGGAGGGACGGGGTCAGGCCGAGCCAGGAGAGGCGGGGGGCAGGGACCAGTGGGCAGGGGGAAGAGGAGGACGGGCCGCGGGGGGCACGGAGGGGGCAGGGGCCAGGGGAGGGCCGGCCCACCTTGGCCATGTCGAGGCGCGCTTGTCTCTGGGCCTTCCGGCTGACGGCGAAGACGGCGGTGTCGGTGGCGGACAGGGCCACCGTGGCCTTCCCGTCCGTGCGCACTTTGAGCCGCAGCTTGTCGCTGGGCCGCAGGGTCCCGGAGCTCTCCAGCCCCAGCTCCAGCTAAGCCGGGGGACACCGACGCCGGGCGGGCGACACCCAAGTGAGTCGGGGGGCCGGAGACCCCCCCCCCCCAAACACACACACACACACACACACACACACACACACACACACGCACACACACCTGACCCTGCCCTCTCCGCTGGCCTGTCCCCAGGCACACCCCCTCAGTTCCCCCAGCTCTGCCCCCTTAGTTCCCCCCGCTATCCCCCACCTCAGCTCCCCCAGATATCCCCCATCTCCCCCAGCTTTGCCCCCTCAGCTCTCCCAGCTATCCCCCCCTCAGCTCCCCCAGATATCCCCCATCTTCCCCAGCTCTGCCCCCTCAGCTCTCCCAGCTATCCCCCCCCCCAGCTCCCCCAGATATCCCCCATCTCCCCCAGCTCTCCCAGCTATCCCCTGCCTCAGCTCCCCCAGCTCTCCCCCATCTCTGCCCCCTCAGCTCTCCCAGCTATCCCCCTGCCTCAGCTCCCCCAGATATTCCCCATCTCCCCCAGCTCTGCCCCCTCAGCTCTCCCAGCTATCCCCCCTGCCTCAGCTCCCCTAGCTCTGCCCCCTCAGCTGTCCCAGCTATCCCCCGCCTCAGCTCCCCCAGATATCCCCCCAGCTCCCCCAGCTCTGCCCTCTCAGCTCTCCCAGCCATCCCCCAGATACCCCCCTCATCTCTGCCCCCTCAGCTCTCCCAGCTATCCCCCTGCCTCAGCTCCCCAGATATCCCCCATCTCCCCCAGCTCTGCCCCCTCAACTCTCCCAGCTCTCCCCCCTGCCTCAGCTCCCCCAGATATCCCCCTCATCTCTGCCCCCTCAGCTCTCCCCCCTCAGCTCCCCCTGCCCGGCTGCCCCAACCCCGTCCCCGTTCTGCCCCCTCGGCCCTTCAGCTCCCTCAGCTCCCCAGCTCTCTCAGCTCCCCCCCCGGCCCCCCTTAGCTCCTCCAGCTCTGCCCCCGTCGGCTCCCCCAGCTCTCCCCCCGGGCCTCAGCTCCCTCAGCTCCGCCCTGCCTAGGTCCCCAGCTCTCCCAGCTCCGCCCCGCGTCCCCCCTCGCCCTACCAGGCCCAGACAGGTTCCCTCCACGGTCACGTGGATGGAGTTGGCCACGGCGCGGCCCTGCTGGGTGTAGAAGGCGACGAAGCGGAAGGCGGGGGCCAGCTCCTCCGTGACCAGGACGGAGACCGAGGTCACGGGGGCCCGGGCCACGCGGTTCACGGACACGATCTGGCCCTTGTGCAGGACCTGATTGGGGGCGGGAGGAGGAGGAAGAGAGGGGCTCACTCTCTGCCCCGCCACAGTCTCCCCCATCTCTCTAGGCCGCTGGCCTGGTCCTCCCCAGCTCCCGACCCTCCTCACCATGTAGTAGAAGTGTCGGAAGGCGGAGGGGTCCGCGCTGACGGCCCTTAGCTCCAGGCTGAGGGTCTCCCCGGGGCGGGGGTCCCGGAGGTTGAGCCTCTCGATGGACAGGAAGCCGAAGCCCCCCGTGTTGGGGGTGCGGGCGGTGAGGGAGGCCTTTGCCGGGTAGGTGGTGCCCGCCGACACCTGCGAACGACAGGCAAGAACGCCTCTTAACGGCCTACCGGGGGACCCCAAGCCTCTGGCGGGTCCCCCGCCCGCCCCCCCGGTGCCCCGGCAGCCCCCGCTTACGGCCAAGTTGAGCTCCTGGACGTTGCGGGGGGTGTTGATGGGGATGGTGACTCTGCCCTTGGCGTCGGTGAGGAGCTGGGGGGCGGCGGCGGCGGCGGGGGACCCCCGCGGGGTGAACTGGGCGGAGACGTGGACGGGGATGCCGGGGGCCGGGGAGCCGGACACATCGCGGACCAGGGCCTGCACCGTGTGGATGTCGCCCTCCGGTCACCGCCAGCCAGCGGGACGGGGGGGACAAGGACGCCGAGAGCCCGTCGACGCCTGCACCCGGCCCTAAGGGCAGACACATCGTCCCCACACGGGCACACAACCTCACCCACACAGACCCATGATCCCCCTATGCACACACAACCAGACACACACAGACCCATGACCCCCATGCACACAGTCACACGCACACAGACACATGATCCCCCCTATGCACACACAACCACACTCACACAGACCCATGATCCCATGCACACACAATCATTCGCACACAGACCCATGATCCCCTTATGCACACCCAACCACACTGACACAGACCCATGATCCCCCCATGCACACCCAACGACACTGACACAGACCCATGATCCCCCCTATGCACACACAGTGCCACGCACACAGCCATGCGCGTGGACACACCATCTTCACACGCACACAGCAGTCAGTGGTGCACACAACGCCAGGCCCACAGCCGTGCACCCGCCGCCCGTCCGGTCGGTCTTGGGGCCCCGGGGTCCCGGGGTCCCGACCTGCAGCAGGAAGGCAGTCCCGGGCACGAGGTGTCTCTTGGTGGCGCCGAGGTCCAGGGACCACGGGGACGACACGAAGCGCAGGGAGGTTAACTCGGCTTCTTCCAGCTCCCCTCCTGCAGAGACGCGGGGACATCATTCCCCCATTCATTCATTCAACAGTATTTATTGAGCGCTTACTGTGTGCGGAGCACTGTACTAAGCGCTTGGGAAGTAGTCGGCAACATATCGAGACGGTCCCTACCCAACAATGGGCTCACAGTCTAGAAGGGGGAGACAGACAACAAAACACCTGGACGGGTGTCAAGTCGTCAGAACTGATAGAATTACAGCTAAATGCACATCGTTAACAAAATAAATAGAATAGTAAATCTGTACAAGTTAAATAAATAGCGTAATGAATCTCCAAACATATACACAGATGCTTCGGGGAGGGAAAGGAGGTAGGGCGGGGGGATGCGGAGGAGCAGAGGGAAAAGGGGGCTCAGTCTGGGAAGGCCACTTGGAGGAGGTGAGCTCTCAGTAGGGCTTTGAAGGAAGAGAGCTAGCTTGGTGGATGTGTGGAGGAAGGGCATTCCAGGCCAGGGGGTCGACCTTGTTCCCCCATTCATTCAGTCCTATTTATGGAGCGCTTACCGTCTGCAGGGCACTGGACTAAGTGCTTGGGAAGTCCAAGGTGGCCACATAGAGAGATGGTCCCTACCCGACGGCGGCCTCACACCAGAGACTGAGAGACCCGCGGGGGGATGATCAGAGACTGAGGGAGAGCCGGGGAGGGAGACCAGCGGCAGCAGAGCCAGAGAGACACAGCTGGGGATTAGAGGCTGAGAGACGCATCGGGGTCCCGGGGTCCTGGGGTCCCAAGGGAGACGCACCGGGGGACTCGATGACGGAGGCGGCCACGTAGAGGCGAGAGTCAAGGAGGGCGGCGCTGGAGAATTTCTCCCGAGCGGCGGACAGGTTGGCCCCCGCTAGCAGCACAGAGCACTTGCCCTCCTCCAGCTGCCAGGGACCAATCAATCAATCAATCAATCAATCAATCAATCGTATTTATTGAACGCTTACTGTGTGCAGAGCACTGGACTAAGCGCTTGGGAAGTACAAGTACAAGCCCACAGCCCCACCGGCTCTGCCCACAGACCCCCCCCAGGCCCCGCCCACAACCCGCCTCCCTGAGGCCCCGCCCACCGCCCTGAGGCCCCGCCCACAGTCCAATCAGCTCTGCCCTGGGACCCCAGGCCCCGCCCACAAACCTCCAGGCCCCGCCCACAGTCCAATCTGCTCTGCCCTCAGACCTCCAGGCTCCGCCCATCGACCTCTAGGTCCCGCCCACAAACCCCCAGGCCCCGCCCAGACCTCTAGGCCCCGCCCACCACCTTGAGGCCCCGCCCACAGCCCAGCCGGCTCCGCCCAGGCCCCGCCCACAAACATTTAGGCCCCACCCATAAACCTCCAGGCCCCGCCCACAGTCCAATCTGCTCCGCCTTCAGACCTCCAGGCCCCGCCCACAGACCTCCAGGCCCCGCCCACAAACCTTTAGGCCCCGCCCATAAACCTCCAGGTCCCGCCCACAAACCTCCAGGCCCCGCCCACAGTCCAATCTGCTCTGCGCAGACCTCCAGGCTCCGCCCACAGACCTCCAGGCCCCGCCCACAAACCTTTAGGCCCCGCCCATAAACCTCCAGGTCCCGCCCACAGACCTCCAAGCCCCGCCCACAAACCTCCAGGCCCCGCCCACGGTCCAGCCGGATCCGCCCCCAGGCCTCCAGGACCCGCCCACAAACCTCCAGGCCCCGCCCACAGTCCAATCTGCTCCGCCCTCGGACCTCCAGGGCCCGCCCACAAACCTCCAGGCCCCGCCCATAGTCCAATCGGCTCCGCCCCCCGCCCTCCAGGCCCCGCCCACAGTCCAATCTGCTCCGCCCCAGGCCTCCAGGCCCCGCCCACACGCCTGCAAGCCCCGCCCACTCGGCTCTAGGCTCCGCCCACCGACGCCCCTCGCCCCACCTTGAGCTGCTTCTCCAGGCCGCGGAGGTAGGACTTCTGGCCGCCCTCGGGCAGGATCCCAAAGCGCACGTAGGCCACGCCCTGCACCGGCCGCCCGTACACGTACCTGCCGGGGGCCCGGGGCCCGGGGTCAGCCGGGGACGGGACGGGACACAACGCGGGGAGAAAGCGGGGGCACCGGAGTAGGGATGGGGAGCACGGGAGGAGTGGTGGGACAGCACGGGGAGACAATCAATCAATCAATCAATCAATCGTATTTATTGAGCGCTTACTGTGTGCAGAGCACTGGACTAAGCGCTTGGGAAGTCCAAGTTGGCAACATAGAGAGACAGTCCCTACCCAACAGTGGGCTCACAGTCTAGAAGGCTCAGAGAGGGAGAAGAAGAGGGGTCGGGGGACGGGCTTACTTGGCCTCGATCTCCAAAGTCACGTCGCTGATGTCATTGGGGGTGACCAGGATGTGGGACTGCTCGGGGGTGATCTTCACCTCAAAGTTGGGGAGAACTGTCGGGGAGCACGGCCGAGGACTCCTCACAAGAGCTCAGGGACCCCGCCATCCCATTCACCCTCCACCCCCAAGGACCCCGGCCTCCCACTCCAAACCCCAGAGGGCCCCAGCATCCGGTCCCCACAGCTCTCACCATATTTCTTCACCTCAAACTCCACGCTGCGGTTCGAGTCCGGGGCGTTGGAGAAGTGGGCTGAGATTTTCCAGGTTCCGGGCCTAGGGAGGAGGATGGGGGAGGGGCTCCGTCCAGAATTTGGGGATCTCGGGGTGGGGGTGGGGGCTGAGATTTATTTTAACGTGGATCTCCCCCCTTCTAGACTGGAAGCTCCCTGTGGGCAGGGAACATGCCTACCAACACTGTTGTATCATCCTCTCCCAAGTGCTTAGTATGTGCTCTACACACAGTAAGTGCTCAATAAATACCACTGATCGATTGATGACCAGACTGTGAGCCCACTGTTGGGTAGGGCCCGTCTCTATATGTTGCCAACTTGTACTTCCCAAGCGCTTAGTACAGTGCTCTGCACACAGTAGGCGCTCAATAAATACGATTGATTGATTGATTGACCAACTCTGTTAAACTGTACTCTTCCAAGCGCGTAATACAGTAAGCACTCAAAAGATACCACTGAATGATGGATTGATTACCGTCTCTGTCTTATTCTCCCAAGCGTCTGGTCCAGTGCTGTGCCCACAGTAATTACTCGATAAAAACCACTGATTGAAAGATGGATTGAATACCCGCTCTGTTGTCCTCTTCCAAGCGCTTAGTCCAGTGCTCTGCACACAGTAGGCGCTCAATAAATTCCAGTGAAGGATGGATCGATCGATTGATCGAAGGGTCCCTGAGGGGGTGTCGTGGGGACTGACTGGGAGGGTCCCAAGGTCCTGAGTGTGAGAGGGAGAAAGGGGGACCCCCGACTTCAGAGGGCCCCCAGGGTGACTCACTCGGAGATATCGGGGATCAGCAGGTCATCCTGTAGGATGGACTTTGGGGAGAACATCTCCTTCCGCCGCACTTGAAGCCCCAGGGCGTTCTGTGGGGGAGAGGAGGGGTCAGGGGTCATCTTGGGGGGGTCAAGGGTCATCCTGGAGGGGGGTGGGATATGACCAGGACCACAGCCTACCCCGCACCGGCCGTCAGGACCCCAGGCCTGGTCCCGAGGTGGGGGTGGGGAGGGGGGAATGGATTTGGGGGTCAGGGAACTGGGTGGGGGGCTACTGGAGGGGGACCACCCGCTGTAAGGAGGGCGGCGGGGTTTTGGGGACGGGGGTCTCACTTGGACGGTGATCGTGACGGGATCCAAGGATGGGCGCATCGTGTGATCCAGCGCAAAGACCCTGAAACGAACTGGTGAGAGAAGGGGGAAGGGGCGTCAGCAGGAGGAAGGATGCAGCCCCCAGACCCACTCTTCTCTCTCTGCACCCCCGGCAGCTAGAGGAGGTCAGTCAGTCGGTCGTATGTATTGAGCGCTTACCGTGCGCAGAGCACCGTCCTAAGCGCTTGGGAGAGTCCAGTAGAACAATATACTTGCACACGCAAGCAGCGAATTATTTTTGTATAAGACAGGTCTACAAGCAGTAAGTTTATCCAGAACAAGGTGTGTGTAGAGTCGGGAAGCGTATTCTGATACACTTGCACACGCAAGCAGCCAATTATTTTTGTATAAGACAGGTCTACAAGCCGTAAGTTTATCCAGAACAAGGTGTGTGTAGAGTCGGGAAGCGTATCCTGATACACTTGCACACGCAAGCAGCCAATTATTTTTGTATAAGACAGGTCTACAAGCAGTAAGTTTATCCAGAACAAGGTGTGTGTAGAGTCGGGAAGCGTATCCTGATACACTTGCACACGCAAGCAGCCAATTATTTTTGTATAAGACAGGTCTACAAGCAGTAAGTTTATCCAGAACGAGGTGTGTGTAGAGTCGGGAAGCGTATTCTGATACACTTGCACACGCAAGCAGCCAATTATTTTTGTATAAGACAGGTCTACAAGCAGTAAGTTTATCCTGAACGAGGTGTGTGTAGAGTCGGGAAGCGTATCCCGACGTGCTGATTAGGGAAGGATCAGCGGTAAATTAATTCAGCAGGGAAGCAGCGTGGCCTCGTGGAAAGAGTCTTAGAACCAGAGGACCCAAGTTCTAATTCCAGCTCTGCCACTTGTCTGCTGTGTGACCTTGGGCAAGTCGCTTCACCTCTCCGGGCCTCGGTTCCCTCGTTGGCAAAATGGGGATTAAGACTGCGAGCCCCGTGTGGGACACGGACTGTGTCCAGTCTGATTAGTTTGTATCTACTCCAGTGTTTAGTACAGTGCCTGGCACACAGGAAGCCCTTAACAAATTCCCATTTAAGAAATGTGGGGCATGTGCCAGGAACCAGTTTATTCTGTAAAAGCAGCCATCTATAGGAGAATAGCAAGCGCTTAGAACAGTGCTTTGCACACGCTTAATAAATGCTATCATTATTATTATTATTATTTGTTCTGGCGAAATATATAAGCAGTGGGTAGGAAATATGTCTACCAACCGTTGTATTGTGCTCTTCCAAGCGCTTAGGATAGTGCTCTGTTTACAGTAAGCCCTCAATAAATACGATTGACTGTGGGCAGGGAATGTGTCTGCTAATTCTGTCGTATTGCACTCTCCCAAGCGCTTAGTACAGTGATCTGGACCTAGTAAGTGCTCAATAAACACCACTGAACGTGGGCAGGGAATGTGTCTAGTGACTCAGTTGTATTGGACTCTCCTAGGAGCTTAGTCCAGTGTTCTGCACAAGGTAAGGGCTCCATCATCATCATCATCATCAATCGTATTTATTGAGCGCTTACTGTGTGCAGAGCACTGTACTAAGCGCTTGGGAAGTACAAGCCCCATAAATATCATCACTTGGGTTTATCTTGTAAGAAGTGTGTGTGTGTGCGGGGGGCATCGGTAAATGTCTTGAGAACAGGGGGTGGGCAGGCAGCGGGTCTAGACCATCAGCTCGCTGTGTTTCCCGTTGTACTGTCCTCTCCTGAGCGCTTAGTCCAGTGTTCTGCACACAGTGAGCGCTCATTAAATAGGATGGAATGAAGTGTCTCCCCCGGGCCGGACCCCGGCCTCCCGCCGCCCGCCGTCGGTCCCGTCCCCGGGTACCGCGCTGCCCGGGGTTGTAGACGGGCTGGTCGGTCTGCAGGAAGAGGAAGCCCCGGCGGGAGGAGAAGAGCAGGTGGAGGCCCCGGGTGTCGGTGCTCCCGCCGCTCTCCCGCAGCCATGGAGACTTCACTATCAGCTGCATGCGCGGGGCCCCGCGGAGCTTCGTCAGGCCGCAGGCCGAGGCCTGCAACGCCGGCACCTGCACGGGTTGTGGGGGGGCGAGGAGGGGGGTGCTCAGCCACGGGCCCGGCCCACGGGACACCCGGGGACACGGACGGGGCCGCGGACGTGCCGTCGGTCAATCGTACGGTTTGAGCGCTTGCTGCGCGCGGCGCTTGGGGCAGGGCGATACCTCGGACGCGTTCCCTGCCCCAGAGGAGGAGCCGGTCACGGGCCCAGGCCCGGGCCGGGGGAAAAGGCCGCGGACGGGGCCGGGGCCCGGGGCCCAGGCCGGTACCTTCACTTGGAGCAGCAGGAAGTCTTTGTCGGCGTCCATGTGGAAGGGGACCTCGGGGGAGCAGGGGACGTGGACGTCGTTGGGGTTCCTGAGGTAGACGGTGCCCGAGACCCGCTGGCCGGGGGCCAGGCCCTGCAGCTGCACCGACACGGACAGCGGTGCGCCCAGGTGGACCACCCTGGGAGCCAGCAGCAGCAGCCTGCGCCCGGGACCGGCCGGTCAGCCGCCGCTCAGACGCACACATCCCCTGCAAGTGCTCCTCAGCCCCCCAACCCTGCTGCCCAGGGACCCAGCCTCCCCCGACTCTCATCGCTCCCCAGGGACCCAGCCCCCTCCCCTCTGCTCCCCAAACCCCGGCTCCCTCATGTCTACTGCCCCCCCAAGGACCCAACCCCCGCTCTCCCACCCCCCAAACCTCCTGCTGCTCCCCAGACTCCGTCTCCTCCACCCCCGCCGCTTCCCCAGGCCCCCCACGCCCTCGCCCCGACTACTCCTCAGCTCCCCCAGATCCCCGCTGCTCCCCAGTGGCATCCCCCCCACTCCCCTCGCTGCCCCCCACCCTATCCCCCCTCAGGGCCCGGGCCCCATCACCTTGGCTCCTGCTGGCTCAGGGCCAGGAGGCCCAAGGCCCACAGCAGGCCCCAGAGGAGCCTCATGGAGCCGGGGAGGAAGGCTGGAGGTGCCCACTGTCTGTCCGTCCGGCCGCCCGCTCCCCTCTGCCCTACCGCCCGAGGCCGGAGCCAGATAGACACTTGGACTTCGCTCCGCCCCTGCCCCCCAATACCGGGCACCGTCCCGGGAAATCATGTGATTTTGGGGAAAAGCAAACTGATGACGCCCCCTCCCCCCTCAGGGAGGCGTGGGGGGCGGGGGGCTAGGGAGAAGCGAGCACTGGTTGCCAGGCACGGCCCGCTCTGTGTGTGTTGGTGGGGGGGCGGTGGCAGGCTGCCCGAACAGGCCCTGGAAGCCAAGAGTTGGCTTGTGGAGGGCCCCTGCCCCTCCGTCTTTTAACCCCTGCTTTCCACCTTCCTCCCTCTTCTTCCTCCTGTCCTCCCTGGACCGTCAGCTCCCCGGGGACAGGGGTCCATCCCTCCTGCCTCTGCCCTCAGCACTGAGCATTTATATTGACTATACATAATTGTTTACACCAATGCCTGTCTCCCCCGCTTCTAATAATGATTGTGGTATTTGTTAAGCGCTTACCACGCGTCAGGCACCGTACTAAGCGCCGGGGTGGATGCAAGCAGATCGGGTTGGACACAGCCTCAGTCCACGTGGGGCTCACGGTCTCAATCCCCATTTTACAGGATGAGGGAACTGAGGCCTGGGGAAGTAAAGTGACTCGCCCGAGGTCACAGAGCCCATGAGCTTCCGACTCCGTAGTCTTTGCTCTATCCACTACGCCTTGCTGCTCGTCAAGACAGGAGGCTCATCGTGGGCAGGGAGCGTCGATACCGACTTTGTTGGATCGTCCAGTCCAGCACTCCGCACGTCGAATGATCGACTGAGGGCTGGGCAGGACCAGTGGGGTTAGGAAGGGGTCTTGGGCCACCCCAGGCTGGCTCCTGAACCCAGTTGCTAGCCCTGGCTGAATCACCCAAAGCCGGGAGGAAAGGGGGCCCCAGCGCCGGGAGGCCGCTGACCCGTTGACCAGACTGACCTCCGCAGCTGGGGCTCAAGGCCGGCCTCACTGGGGGAGGGACCGGCCTCAGCCGTCCCCTCAAACAATCGTTATTATTGAGCACTTACGGTGTGTGGAGCACTGGACTGAGCACCCAGGAGAGGACAGTAACAGAGTTGGTAGACACGTTCCTTGCCCACGAGAAGCTTACAGTCTAGAGGGGGAGGCAGACGTTAATATACATCAATCAATCATTTATTGAGCGCTTACTGTGTGCAGAGCACTGGACTAAGCGCTTGGGAAGTCCAAGTTGGCAACATATAGAGACGGTCCCTACCCAACAGTAGGCTCGCAGTCTAGAAGAATAAATTACGGATATTTACGTAAGTGCGGGGGGCTGAAGGTGGGGGTTACCGAAAGGGGAAAATCCAAACGCGAGGGCGACACAGAAGGGGGTGGGAGAAGAGGAAAGGAGGGGCTTAGTCGGGAAAGGCCTCTCGGAGGCTTTGAAGCGGGGGAGAGCCGCTGCCTGTCGGATATGAGGACGGAAGGCATTCCGGGCCAGAGGCAGGATGTGGGCGTGAGGTGGGTGGTGGGATAGGAGAGATCGGGGCACGGTGAGAGGGTTAGCATTAAGAGGAACCAAGTGTGTTGGCTAGGTGATATTGGGAGAATAGCGAAGTGAGGTAGGAAGGGGTGAGGGGATTGAGGGCTTTAAAGCTGATGGTGAGGAAGGGATGAGGGGATTGAGGGCTTTAAAGCTGATGGTGAGGAAGGGATGAGGGGATTGAAGGCTTTAAAGCCGATGGTGAGGCGTTTCTGTTTGAGGCGGAGGTGGATGGGCAACCACTGAAGGGTCTTGAGGAGTGGGGAAACACGGCCTGAGCGTTTTTTGGAGCAGCAGAGTGAGTGCAGTAGGGACTGGAGCAGGAGAAACAGGAGGCAGGAGGTCAGAGAGGAGGCAGTCCTCTGGACCCATCCCGCCCCTGTGTTGGGCTCCTCTCTGATAAATGGACACCACTCCACGCCCAGCAGCTGGGAGGACTTTATTGGGCTGATCCCAAACCAAGGGGAGGGGGAGAGAGAGAGAGAGAGTGTGACCCCAACCCTGCACGCAAAGCTCAATCCACACATCTGCACGGCCCGGACCCCATCCGGGCCTCTGCTAGGCCCCGCCAACCCCGGCCCCGGCCTCGAGGGGCTCGGCCTCACGGGGCCCAAGAGGCTCCGTGGCCAGACTTCTTCCAAGCCGCCCCGGGGGGCCCTCTGCCCTGCTTTGCCCTGCCCGCTGAAAGTGCTCCCGCCACCTCCGCTTGCTCCACCCGCAGTCTCCAGTCTCCGGGAAGGGGCACGTGCGGCTCCCCTGAGGTCCCCCGAGGCCCAGTGCCCCGGGGGGCGGGATGGGGAGGGTCCGCGGGTCAGAACGTCCTTCACGTCTCTGGCAGGCGGAGGAGGGTCCCGGAGGTGGTGGGGACGCTGCAGGGAAGGAAGGCGGCTGCGGTCTCGGACACGGGGGAGACGGGAGCCGCGGGGGGTCGGGGAAGGGGAGAACTCGCATCTTGGGTGGGGGGAGACTGTTCTACTCTTTGGGGGCGGGGATCGCGACAGGACGGGCCCCGGTCTGGACGGGTCCGTTTCTGGCAGAGGGGACGGGGCAGGCACTGACCAGTCTACCAGCTGGGCCCCGATGAGGTCGTGGACGTGGTAGGCCAGGCCCAGGGGCACGGTGGCCGGGGCCCGCCGCCGGGACAGGACTTCCGCCAGGAGCAGCTGCCGGTACCGCGCCTTCCGCACCATCCCCAGCACTGCCTGGCGCCCTGCGGGGAGACCACCGCGACGGGGACGCAGGGAAGGCGTCAGGTGCCGCCCCCGGCCCCTTCCCCCGTGCCACGGGCTGCCGGGCACGTGACGGGGAGGGCACGGGGCAAGGCGGCAGGTGGCAGAGAGGCTGCTGGGAGAGGGCAGGAAGCGGGGCAACGGGGCAGAGAGGCCGCTGGGAGAGGGACCGGGCGGGGAGTGTGGCGTACCTTTGACAAAAACCTTGACGAATCTCCCGGCCCCGGGCACTGCCAGCCACCAGCTCCCGGCGTCCCGCACGGTCAGGATTCCGGCATTCACCAGCTGCCTGGAGGAGCGGGAAGGAGCGGGAGAGGATGGGCCGGGCCAGCTAACTTGGGGGGGTCACCGGGGCCGGCCCTGCGGCTCGGGGCAGACCAGGGGCCCAGTTTCGGGGAAGGGAGCGGGAATCCGATGGTTCCATTGTGTCCTCCGATGGATGGGCAGGAGCGACAAACCCCAGGCCCAGACGGGTGACTGGAAGGCTGGGGCGGGGAACCGGGCTACGACTGTTCGGACCACTGTCGCCTCGGGAGGACTGTGGGGCTGGAAAAGCCCCATTTTCCAGTGTGTGTATGTGGGGACGATCAATCAGTGGAATTAACTGAGCACTAAGCGCTTGGGAGAATACCATCCGACGGAATTAGCGGACACGTCCCCAGCCGATAAACTTAGAGGGCTCTGTGACGGGGAGTCGGGGGCTGGGGGGGGCAGGACTCATGGCGGGGTGGGGCTCCGGGGGGGGAGGTCGCAACTCACGTGATCTCCTGGTCTCGGAAGCCAAAAGTCTGGGCCATCTGCTCCTGCTGGAAGCTGAGGTCCCCACAGGCCGGGAGCACCGAGTCCAGGAAGCGCTTCACCGTCCCCTCACATTTCCGCCCCCCAGACGCCACCAATGCCTGGCGGGAAGATGGTTGTCTGGGTCCCCACCCCCGGCCCTCCCCGTGCCACCAGGGGCCTTCTCCGCCTGCCCTCCCCCATCTCTGCCACCTGCTCTCCTGCCCCATTCCCTCCCCTGCCCCCGGCCAAGTGGCCCGACGCCCAGGCTTCCCATGCTCCGGCCCTCGCAGGCCCTCAGATACAATCTGCCCCCCTAATCAATCAATCGCATTTATTGGGCACTTACTGTGTGCAGAGCACTTCCCAAGTACAAGCTGGCAACATATAGAGACAGTCCCTCCCCAACCCCTAATGCTGCCCACCTAATAATAATGGCATTTATTAAGCGCTTTTACTATGTGCAAAGCACTGTTCTAAGCGCTGGGGAAGATACAAGGTGATCGGGTTGTCCCACGGGGGGCTCACAGTCTTCATCCCCATTTTACAGATAAGGGAACTGAGGCCCAGAGAAGCTAAGTGGCTTGCCCAAGTCCCACAGCTGACAATTGGTGGAGCCGGTATTTGAACCCCTGACCTCTGACTCCAGAGTCCGGGCTCTTTCCACTGAGCCACGCTGCTTCCCCTAATCCTGCCCACCTAATAATAATGGCATTTATTAAGCGCTTACTATGTGCAAAGCACTGTTCTAAGTGCTGGGGAAGATACAAGGTGATCGGGCTGTCCCACGGGGGGCTCACAGTCTTCATCCCCATTTTACAGATGAGGGAACTGAGGCCCAGAGAAGTGAAGTGACTTGCCCAAAGTCACACAGCTGACAATTGGCGGAGCCGGGATTTGAACCCTTGACCTCAGACTCCAAACCCCGGGCTCTTTCCACTGAGCCACGCTGCTTCCACCTCAGCTCCTTCCCCCTCCTGCTTGCCTTTACACTGCAGCACTGAACCCTTGCCGGACTAAAATCCCCCCCTGCACGTCCGACAACCTGCCCCCCACCATCTCCTAATGATAATAATAATAATAATAGTGGCATTTGTTAAGCGCTTACTATGTGCAAAGCACGGTTCTAAGCACTGTGGCGGGGGAATACAAGGTGATCAGGTTGTCCCACGTGGGGCTCACAGTCTTAATCCCCATTTTAATAATAATAATAATGGCATTTACAACCTGATTACCTTGCAACCTCCCCAGCGCTTAGAACAGTGCTTTGCAAATAGTAAGTGCTTTATAAATGCCATTATTATTATTAAGCACTTACTATGTGCAAAGCACGGTTCTAAGCGCTGGGGAGCTTACAAGGTGATCAGGTTGTCCCACGTGGGGGGCTCACAGTCTCAACCCCCGTTTTCCAGGTGAGGTCACCGAGGCCCGGAGAAGTGAAGCGACTTGCCCAAAGTCAGACAAGCGGTGGGGCTGGGATTTGAACCCGTGACCTCTGACTCCAAAGCCCGGGCTCTTCCCACTGAGCCACGCTGCTTCTCCTAGGGCTGGGAGGGTCGGCCTTGCCGTCCCCTGGGTCCCGGAAACTCCCTTGGAGGGGTGGGGCGGGAAAAACCGTGCTTACTCCGGACCCCCCTCGCTGACTCCATCGCTTCCCTGCTCTGCACACAGTAAGCGCTCAATAAATACGATTGATTGATTGATTGATTGATTCCCTGGGCCCCCCCCCCCCCCCCGGGTCCGGCCCCCCGCCCCACCTTCGCCTTGAAGTCCTCCGTGAAGACGATCCCCTGGGCATCGGCGTCGAATCCCAGCTGGAACAGCCGGACCTCCCCCTGCTCCCGCAGCTCGTTCTGTCGTCGGGGAGAAGGGGGCCGGGGACCCCCAGAGTCAGACCACCTATGGCGGCTCGGAGCGGGCCGAGGGGAATAATAATAATAATAATAATAATAATAATGATGGCATTTATTAAGCGCTTACTACGTGCCAAGCACCGTTCTTCTGTCTCCCCCTTTTAGACTGTGAGCCCACTGTTGGGTAGGGACTGTCTCTATGTGTTGTCAATTTGTACTTCCCAAGCGCTTAGTACAGTGCTCTGCACATAGTAAGTGCTCAATAAATACGATTGATTGATTCTAAGCGCTGAGGAGGTTACAGGGTGATCAGGTTGTCCCATGGGGGGCTCACGGTCTCCATCCCCATTTTCCAGATGAGGGAGCCGAGGCCCAGAGAAGTGAAGTGGCTTGCCCAAAGTCACACAGCTGCCAATGGGCAGAGCCGGGATTTGAACCCATGACCTCTGCCTCGAAAGCCCGGGCTCTTTTCCACGGAGCCACGCTGCGGAATCTCCTCCCCCCGAGATCTCAGTGCAGGCAGCCCAACGTGGGGGCGGTAATAATAATAATAATAATGGCATTTATTAAGCGCTTACTATGCGCAAAGCACTGTGGGCTAAACACTGTGCTAAGCGCTGGGGTGGACAAAAGACCATCAGGCGGGACGCGGGACTCCAGTCTAAGGGGGAAGGGCAACACCCCTGATCTCTGGATAGGAAACGGGCCCCTAGATCGTACTAATAATAATAATAATAATAATAATGACATTTATTAAGCGCTTACTATGTGCAAAGCACTGTTCTAAGCGCTGGGGAGGTTACAAAGTGATCAGGTTGTCCCACGGGGGGGCTCACAGTCTTAATCCCCATTTTACAGAGGAGGTAACTGAGGCCCAGAGAAGTGAAGTGACTTGCCCAGAGTCACACAGCAGACAATTGGCAGAGCCGGGATTGGAACCCATGACCTCCGGCTCCAAAGCCCGGGCTCTCTCCACTGAGCCGCGCTGCTTCTACTACTTCTACTACTGCGAGTCCCGGGTGCCAAACCGATCGGCCTGCATCCGTCCCAGCGCTCAGTACAGTGCCCGACACACAGCGAGCCCTTAACGCGTACCAGAATTATTCTCGACTTGTGGACTCTCCCAAGCGTTCAGTATACCGCCCATCTGGCCCCTAGGGTCGGCGGCTGTGGGGTGGGCTTCCTGGAGGTCAGGGGTCAGGGGTCGGCGCTCACCAGTTGCCGGTCCGCCGCCGTCCGGTCGGGCACGAGGCTGTAGATTTGGCTCTTCAGCACGATCGGGGGCAGCGCGTCCTCGAACAGGCGGCGGGGGAAGAGGCCGCCCAGCTCCCGCAACGCCCCCCGCACGGCGCCCGGGCCTGCTGTTGGGGGGACAGGGGTCACTGGGGGGGGGGGGCAGGGGTCACTGAGGGGCGGCAGCCCCGACCCCTGACCCCCGGTTTTATTAGTGCCGTTTGTTAAACGCTTAACAATAACACTAAGCGCTTAGTCCAGTGCTCTGCACACGGCAAGCGCTCAATAAATACGATCGAATGAACAATAATAATCATGGCACTGGTTAAGCGCGCACTATCATCATCATCAATCGTATTTATTGAGCGCTTACCGTGTGCAGAGCGCCGGACTAAGCGCTTGGGAAGTCCAAGTTGGCAACATACAGAGACGGTCCCTACCCAACAACGGGCTCACAGTCTAGAAGGGGGAGACGGAGAACAAAACCAAACATGCTAACAAAATAAAACCAATAGAATAGATAGGTACAAGTAAAATAAATAAATAAGTAGAGTAATAAATATGCACAAACATATATACATATATACAGGTGCTGTGGGGAAGGGAAGGAGGTAAGATGTGCCACACATCATTCTAAGCGCTGGGACGGATTACGAGTTCATATTAGGTTGCCAACTTGTCCTTCCCAAGCGCTTAGTACAGTGCTCTGTACACAATAAACGCTCAATGAACACGATTGAATGAATTCTAAGCACTGGGACAGATTACCAGTTCATATTATGTTGCCAACTTGTCCTTCCCAAGCGCTTAGTACAGTGCTCTGCACACAGTAAGCGCTCAATAAATACGACTGAATGAATTCTAAGCGCTGGGACAGATTACCAGTTCATATTATGTTGCCAACTTGTCCTTCCCAAGCGCTTAGTCCAGTGCTCTGCACACAGGAAGCACTCAATAAATACGACTGAATGAATTCTAAGCGCTGGGACAGATTACCAGTTCATATTATGTTGCCAACTTGTCCTTCCCAAGCGCTTAGTCCAGTGCTCTGCACACAGTAAGCACTCAATAAATACGACTGAATGAATTCTAAGTGCTGGGACAGATTATGAGTTCATATTATGGTGCCAACTTGTACTTCCCCAGCGCTTAGTACAGCAGGAAGCGCTCAATAAATACAATTGAATGAATGAATGAACAGGTTGGCCACGGTCCAAGCACCTACTAGGCTCAGTGGAAAGAGCCCGGGCTTGGGAGTCGGAGGTCATGGGTTCTAATCCCGGCTCCTCCACTTGTCAGCTGGGTGACTTTGGGCAGAACAGTTCTTCGCACATAGTAAGCGCTTAACAAACGCCATCATCATTATTATTACCATTATTCTCTGGGCCTCAGTTCCCTCATCCGGAAAACGGGGATGGAGACCGTGGGCCCCACGTGGGACAATCCGATGACCTTGTATTTCCCCCAGCGCTTAGAACAGTACTTGGCACATAGTAAGCGCTGAACAAATACCACAATTATTATTATTAGGTGCCAGGCGCTGTACTGAGCGCTGGAGTGGGTCCAGGCTAATCAGGACGGACACCGTCGCTGTCCCACATGGGCACCTGAGGCTCAGAGGTGGAAAAATTAGTGGTCCCTTGGTGTAATGGCTAGCACGCTGAACTTTGAATCCAGAGATCCGAGTTCAAATCTCGCTGGGACCTTTGTCTTAGAGAAGCAGCGTGGCTCAGTGGAAGGAGCCCGGGCTTTGGAGTCAGAGGCCACGGGTTCAAGTCCCGGCTCCGCCAACTGTCAGCTGGGTGAGTTGGGGCAAGTCACTTCACTTCTCTGGGCCTCAGTTACCTCATCTGTCAAATGGGGATTAAGACTGTGAGCCCCCCACGGGACAACCTGATCACCTTGTAACCTTCTCAGCGCTTAGAACAGTGCTTGACACATAGTAAGCGCTTAATAAATGCCATTATTAAAAAGACTTATCCGAGGTCCTTCAGCAGAGGACTTTCCGGTAGGGAGCCGGTAGGGGGCGCTCCTCCCCGCCGGGCTCTTGCCGCTAGGGGGCGCTCCTACTCGCCGGGCTCTTGCCGGTAGGGGGCGCTCCTACCCGCCGGGATGTTGCCGGTAAGGGGCGCTCCTACCTGCCGGGCTCGTGCCGCTAGGGGGCGCTCCTCCCCGCCGGGCTCTTGCCGCTAGGGGGCGCTCCTCCCCGCCGGGCTCTTGCCGGTAGGGGGCGCTCCTACCCGCCGGGCTCGTGCCGGTAGGGGGCGCTCCTACTCGCCTGGCTCGTGCCGGTAGGGGGCGCTCCTACTCGCCGGGCTCTTGCCGCTAGAGGGCGCTCCTCCCCGCCGGGCTCTTGCCGCTAGGGGGCGCTCCCACCCGCCGGGATGTTGCCGGTAAGGGGCGCTCCTACCCGCCGGGCTCTTGCCGGTAGGGGGCGCTCCTACCCGCCGGGCACGTGCCGGTAGGGGTCGCTCCTCCCCGCCGGGCTCGTACCGGTAGGGGGCGCTCCTCCCCGCCGGGCTCGTGCCGGTAGGGGGCGCCCCTCCCCGCCGGGCTCGTGCCGGTAGGGGGCGCTCCTCCCCGCCGGGCTCGTGCCGGTAGGGGGCGCTCCTTCCCGCCGGGCTCTTGCCGGTAGGGGGCGCTCCTTCCCGCCGGGCTCACGGTTCAACCGCCCCCGCCCCCGTTCCCATGGTTACCGTGGCAGCCCCGCGGCTCCTCCTCCGCCCCGTTCTCCTGCCGCCGCCGCTGCCGCTTGGGCCCGAAGGTGTCGGGGATCAGCCGGGGTCGCTTCCGGCTCATGACCCCCCGGCGTCCGGGCCCCGTAACGGCCGAGCCGGGGGAAACTGGGGCTCCGGACTTCCGGGGCCGCTCAGTGACGTCAGAGGTGCGGCAACCGTCGGGGGGAGACGGGCACGGCGCCCGCATTGGCTCCTCGCTCCATGACGTCACCAGGACAACGCGCCTGATTGGGCTGCCCCGCCGAGGACGGGGGAGGCCAGGACGCGCTCTCAGGGAAGCCACGCCCCCTCCTGGTGGGGGGCGGGGACTGCGTCCGCATTGGCTCCTCGCTCCGTGACGTCACCCGGGCGGCGCGCCTGATTGGGCGGCCTCGCCGCAGAGGGAGCGAGGCCAGGCTGCCCTCCTCACGGAGACCACGCCCCCTCCTGGTGGGGGCGAGGACGGCGCCTGCATTGGCTCCTCGCGCGCCATGACGTCACCCTGGCGGCGCGCCTGATTGGGCGGCCCCACCAAGGTTGGGGGGAGACCAGGCCGCGCTCTTCAGGGAGGCCACGCCACCTCCTGGTGGGGGGCGGGAACTGCGTCCGCATCGGCTCCTCGCTCCATGACGTCACCCGGGCGAGGCGCCTGATTGGGCAGCGCCGCCGATGGCGGAGGCCAATCATTCATTCATTCATTCAATCGTATTTATTGAATTTATTATACCCGTATTTATTACCCACTGTTGGGTAGGGACCGTCTCTGTTGCCAACTTGTACTTCCCAAGCGCTTAGTCCAGTGCTGTGCACAGTAAGCGCTCAATAAATACGATTGATTGATTGATTGATAATATGTTTTGTTTTGTTCTCTGTCTCCCCCTTCTAGACCGTGAGCCCACTGTTGGGTAGGGACCGTCTCTATGCGTTGCCAACTTGGACTTCCCAAGCGCTTAGTCCAGTGCTCTGCACACAGTAAGCGCTCAATAAATACGATTGAATGAATGAATGGATGCTCTGCACACAGCAAGCGCTCGATAAATACGGTTGAATGAATTGGCTTCTCTCTCCATGACATCACCTGCCTGATTGGGCGGGGCTCCAAGTAGGTGCTCAATAAATATGATTGAATGAATGAATGAATGGCCTTCCCAAGCGCTTAGTCCAGTGCTCTGCACACAGTAAGTGCTCAATAAATATCATTAAATGAATGAATGAGTGCTCTGCACACAGTAAGCGCTCGATAAATACGATTGAATGAATTGGCTTCTCGCTCCATGACGTCATCCGCCTGATTGGGCGGGGCTCCAAGTAAGTGCTCGATAAATACGATTGAATGAATGAATGAATGAATGGCCCTCCCAAGCGCTTAGTCCGGTGCTCTGCACATAGTAAGCGCTCAATAAATACGATTGAATGAATGAATGCTCGGCACACAGTGAGCTTTGATAAATATGAGCGAATGAATTGGCTTCTCGCTCCATGACGTCACCCGGGGGCGACCTGCCTGATTGGGCGGGACTCCCCAGCGAGGCCACGCCCCCTTCCGCCGGGCGGGCGTTGTCACGGGGCGCGCGCATGCGCGCCTGGTGGCTTCCGTTTCGGTCGCCATGGCGCCGAGGGTGACCGGAAGTGTCCGCTGCCCCTGCGGGGAGGAGGAGAAGGGGGTTGTCGTCGGCTCCCGCTGTCCGATTGCTCCATAAATACGATTAAATGAATTGGCTTCGCGCTCCATGACGTCACCCGCCTGATTGGGCGGGGCTCCAAGTAAGTGCTCAATAAATACGATTGAATGAATGGCCCTCCCAAGCGCTTAGTTAGTCAATCAATCAATCGTATTTACTGAGCACTTACTGTGTGCAGAGCACTGTACTAAGCGCTTGGGAAGTCCAAGTTGGCAACACAGAGAGACAGTGGGTTCACAACAGTGGGTTCACAGTCTAAAAGGGGGAGACGGAGAACAAAACCAAACATACTAACAAAATAAAATAAATAGAATAGATATGTACAAGTAAAATAGAGTAATAAATATGTACAAACATATATACAGGTGCTGTGGGGAAGGAGATTAGCTTAGTCCGGTGCTCTGCACCCAGTAAGCGCTCCATAAATACGACTGAATGAATTGGCTTCTCGCTCCATGACGTCACCCGGGGGCGACGCGCCTGATTGGGCGGGACTCCCCAGGGCGGGCGTCTTCACGGGCCGGTCGCCATGCCGCCGAGAGTGACCGGAAGTGTCCCCCACCCCCGAGGGGAGGGGAGGAGGAGGGGAAGGGGTCGCCGTCGTTGGGTCCCGTTGTCCGGGCGCTCGATAAATACGATTGAATGAATTGGCTTCTCTCTCCATGACGTCACCCGCCGGATTGGGCGGGGCTCCAAGTAAGCGCTCAATAAATACGAACGAATGAATGAATGGCCCTCCCAAGCGCTTAGTCCGGCGCTCTGCGCACAGCAAGCGCTCCATATATACGATTGAATGAATTGGCTTCTCGGTCCATGACGTCACCCGGGGGCGACGCTCCTGATTGGGCGGGGCTCCCCAGGGCGGGCGTCGTCACGGGGCGGGCGCATGGTGGCTTCCGGGCCGGTCGCCATGGCGGCGAGGGTGACCGGAAGTGCCCCCCGCCCCTGAGGGGAGGGGAGGAGAAGAAGGCGATCGTCGTCGGCTCCCTCTGTCCGGGCGCTCCATAGATACGATTAAATGAATTGGCTTCTCGGTCCATGACGTCACCCGGGGGCGACGCTCCTGATTGGGCGGGGCTCCCCAGGGCGGGCGTCGTCACGGGGCGGGCGCATGCGCGCCTGGTGGCTTCCGGGCCGGTCGCCATGGCGGCGAGGGTGACCGGAAGTGCCCCCCGCCCCTGAGGGGAGGGGAGGAGAAGAAGGGTGTCGTCGTCGGCTCCCGCTGTCCGGGCGCTTCATAAATACGATTAAATGAATTGGCTTCTCGCTCCATGACGTCACCCGGGGGCGGCGCTCCTGACTGGGCGGGGCTCCCCAGGGCGGGCGTCGTCACGGGGCGCGCGCATGCGCGCCTGGTGGCTTCACAGGCCGGTCGCCATGGCGCCGAGGGTGACCGGACGTGTCCCACGCCCCTGAGGGGAGGAGGAGAAGGGGGCCGTCGTCGGTTCCCGCTGTCCGGACGCTCCATAAATGCGATTGAATGAACTGGCTTCTCGCTCCATGACGTCACCCGGGGGCGGCGCTCCTGATTGGGTGGGACTCCCCAGGGAGGCCTCGCCCCCTTCCGCAGGGCGGGCGCATGCGCGCCTGGTGGCTTCCGGGCCGGTCGCCATGGCGCCGAGGGTGACCGGAAGTGTCCCTCGCCCCTGAGGGGAGGGGAGGAGAAGAAGGGTGTCGTCGTCGGGTCACGCTGTCCGGGCGCTCCATAAATACGATTGAGTGAATTGGCTTCTCGGTCCATGACGTCACCCGGGGGCGGCGCTCCTGATTGGGCGGGACTCCCCAGGGCGGGCGTCGTCACGGGGCGGGCGCATGCGCGCCTGGTGGCTTCCGGGCCGGTCGCCATGGCGGTGAGGGTGACCGGAAGTGCCCCCCGCCCCTGAGGGGAGGGGAGGAGGAGGAGGGGAAGGGGTCGCCGTCGTCGGGTCCCGGTGTCCGGGCCCATGGAGCGGGCGGGGGCGAAGCGGGGGGCGGAGGAGGAGGAGGCGGAGGAGCAGCAGCAGCAGCCGGCGGCCAAGCGTGCCCCCGGCGCCCCCGGCGTCCTGGCGACGGTTCCGGCCCTGTACGGCGGGCCCTTCCCGTTCTACCGTCGTCCGTCGGAGGTGGGCCGCTTCTCGCTGGACGCGGCGCGCGGTTACCACGGCGACGCGCGGGCCCTGCGCTACTACGCGCCCCCGCCGGCCCGCGGGCCCGCGCCCGCCTTCGACCTGCGCCGCGGCTACGCCGACCGCTACCGGCCCCGCGACGAGGACCTGCGGGAGGGCCTCGACCACCTGCTCCGCTGGCTGCTGGACCACCGGGACCGCCTCCCCGGGTGAGCCGCACCGTCGTCGTCATAGCGATCGATCAATCAATCAATCAATCGTATTTACTGAGCGCCTGCTGTGGGCAGAGCTAATCAATCAATCAATCGTATTTATTGAGCGCTTACTGTGGGCAGAGCTAATCAATCAATCAATCGTATTTATTGAGCGCCTACTGTGTGCAGAGCACTGTGCTAAGCGCTTGGGAAGTCCAGGTTGGCAACACATAGAGACGGTCCCTACCCAACAGCGGGCTCACGGTCTAGAAGGGGGAGACGGACAACAAAACCAAACATTCATGCATTCATTCAGTTCTATTTATTGAGCGCTTACTTTGTGCAGAGCACTGTGCTAAGCGTTTGGGAAGTCCAAGTTGGCAACACATAGAGACAGCCCCTGCCCAACAGTGGGCTCACGGTCTAGAAGGGGGAGGCAGAGAACTAAACAAAACATTCATGCATTCATTCAGTCCTATTTATTGAGCGCTAACTGTGTGCAGAGCACTGTGCTAAGTGCTTTGGAAGTCCAAGTTGGCAACATAGAGAGACAGTCCCTACCCAACAGTGGGCTCACAGTCTAAAAGGGGGAGGCAGGGAACAAAACAAAACATTCATGCATTCATTCAATCATATTTATTGAGCGCTTACTGTGTGCAGAGCACTGGACTAAGCGTGTGGGCAGTCCAAGTTGGCAACATATAGAGACGGTCCCTACCCAACAGTGGGCTCACAGGCTAGAAGGGGGAGACAGAGAACAAAACAAAACATTCATGCAATCATTCAATCATATTTATTGAGCGCTTACTGTGTGCAGAGCACTGGGCTAAGCTCTTGGGAAGTCCAAGTTGGCAACCTATAGAGACAGCCCCTACCCAATAGTGGGCTCACAGTCTAAAAGGGGGAGATCGATCAATCGTATTTATTGAGCGCCTGCTGTGTGCAGAGCACTGGGCTAAGCGCTTGGGAAGTCCAAGTTGGCAACATAGAGAGACGGTCCCTACCCAACAGTGGGCTCGCAGTCTAAAAGAGAGAACAAAACCAAACGTACTAACAAAATAAAATAAATAGAGTAGATATGTGCAAGTAAAATGAATAAATAGAGTAATAAATATGTACAGACATGTATACATCTGTACCGATGCCGTGGGGAAGGGAAGGAGGTAAGATGCGGGGGATGGAGAGGGGGACGAGGGGGAGAGGAAGGAAGGGGCTCCTTTTAGACTGTGAACCCACTGTTGGGTAGGGACTGTCTCTCTGTGTTGCCAACTTGGACTCCCCAAGCGCTTAGTACAGTGCTCTGCACACAGGAAGCACTCAATCAATCAATCATATTTATTGAGCGCTTACTGTGTGCAGAGCACTGGACTAAGCGCTTGGGAAGTACAAGTTGGCAACATTATAGAGACAGTCCCTACCCAACAGTGGGCTCACAGTCTAAAATAAATAAATACGATTGATTGATTAAGCACTTACTACGTGCGAAGCACCGTTCTAAGCGCTGGGGAGGTTACAAGGTGATCGGGTGGGCCCCTGGGGGGGTGGGGGGCTCCCAGTCTTCATCCCCATTTTCCAGATGAGGGAACTGAGGCTCAGAGAAGCGAAGTGACTTGCCCACTGTCACACTAAGAGCCCGCTGTTGGGTGGGGACCGTCTCTATATGTTGCCAGCTTATACTTCCCAAGCGCTTAGTACAGTGCTCTGCACACAGTAAGCGCTCAATAAGTATGATTGAATGAATGAAGAAAAACCAGGATTGTTATTAGAAAGCATCGGTCTCCCCAAGCCCTAGCTGGCCTCAATTTGACGCTCAACATTCTTCCCTGTCATTAGACAGCGTGCCTCAGTGGAAGAGCCCGGGCTTTGGAGTCAGAGGTCATGGATATATATATATACACACGGATGTATATATATATAATGTGTATGTATATATATATATACGCACACACACACACGGATATATGTATGTATATGTTTCTAGACTGTGAGCCCACTGTTGGGTAGGGACCGTCTCTATATTTTGCCAACTTATACTTCCCAAGCGCTTAGTGCAGTGCTCTGCACACAGTAAGCACTCAATAAATACGATTGAATGAATGTTTGTACGTATTTATTGCTCTATTTATTTTACTTGTACATATTCTATTTGTTTTAATTTTGTTAATATGTTTTGTTTTGTCATTTGTCTCCCCCTTCTAGACTGTGAGCCCGCTGTTGAGTAGGGACCGTCTCTATATGTTGCCAACTTGGACTTCCCAAGCGCTTAGTCCAGTGCTCTGCACACAGTAAGCGCTCAATAAATAGTTGAATGAATGAATGAACCAGGTTCTAGATTGTGAGTTGGGTAGGGACCGCCTCTATTTGTTGCCAACTTGTATTTCCCAAGCGCTTAGTCCAGTGCTGTGCACACAGTGAACGCTCAATAAATACGATTGAATGAATGAATCAGGGTGTCCCTCGGGGGGCTCACAGTCTTAATCCCCATTTTACAGCTGAGGGAACTGAGGCACAGAGAAGCTAAGTGAGGTACCAAAGGTATTCAGGTTGTCCCACGTGGGGCTCACAGTCTTTATCCCCATTTTACAGCTGAGGGAACTGAGGCACAGAGAAGCTAAGTGAGGTACAAAGGTATTCAGGTTGTCCCATGGGGGGCTTACAGTCTTTATCCCCATTTTGCAGATGAGGGAACTGAGGCCCAGAGAAGTGAAGTGACTTGCCCAAAGTCACCCAGCTGACAAGTGGCGGAGCTGCGATTAGAACCCGTGACCTCTGGTTCCCAAACCTGCGTCCTTTCCACTGAACCAGAGTCCCCTCCTTCCCCTCCCCACAGTACCTGTATATATGTTTGTACGCATTTATTACTGTTTTATTTGTCCATATTTCCTCTATTTATTTTAATATGTTTTGCTTTGTCGTCTGTCTCCCCCTTCTAGACTGTGAGCCCGCCGTTGGTTTGGGACCGTCTCTCTATGTTGCCAGCTTGGACTTCCCAAGCGCTTAGTCCAGTGCTCTGCCCACAGTAAGCGCTCAATAAATACGACTGATTGATTGATTCCCAAGCGCTTAGTCCAGTGCTCTGCCCGCAGGAAGCGCTCAATAAACTGAATGAATGAATGCTTCTCCGGACTAAGCGCTTCTAATAATAATGATGGCATTTATTGTGTGTGTCCGTGTCCACTCTGTCCCCCCCCCGCAGGGGTCCAGGCTGGCTGTCCGGAGCCGTGGTGACGTGGCGGGGTCACCTGACGAAGCTGCTGACCACCCCGTACGAGCGGCAGGACGGCTGGCAGCTGGCGGCGTCCCGCTTGCGGGGCACCCTCTACCTGAGTGAGGTGGAGACCCCCAAGGCCCGGGCCCAGCGCCTCTCCCGGCCCCCGCTGCTCCGGGAGCTCGCCTACATGGGGTACAAGTTCGAGCAGTACATGTGTGCCGGTGAGAAGCCCTCCCCACCCCGAGCGCGTCCACACGGGACACACGTTTGAGCGGCGCCCGGCCCCCCCGGGAGCGCGTGTCCTCGCCCTGCAAGTTTGAGCAGTCCACCGGACCCCGGTACACGGATGAACGGTACACGTGTGCGGGCGAGAAACCCCCCACCGCCCCTTCTTTGGTTCCGTGTAGTCACGGGCTACAAGTTTGAAAGTACATGTGTGGGCGAGACCCCCCCACCACCACCACGTGAACGTGTAACACAGTACACATGTACAGTTTGGCCTCTCACGCTTGACCTCTTCACCCTACTTCCTCCCTGGAACGCCCTCCGCGTTCCCATGTGACAGACCGCTGCTCTCTCCATTCATTCATTCATTCAGTGGTATTTATTGAGCGCTTACCGTGTGCAGAGCCCTGTACTAAGCGCTTGGGAAGTACAAGTTCATTCATTCATTCACTCAATCGTATTTATTGAGCGCCTGCTGTGTGCAGAGCACTGGACTAAGCGCTTGGGAAGTACAAGTTCATTCATTCATTCGTATTGAGCGCCTACTGTGTGCAGAGCACCGTACTAAGCGCTTGGGAAGTACAAGTTCATTCATTCATTCATTCAATCGTATTTATTGAGCGCTTACTGTGTGCAGAGCACTGTACTAAGCTCTTGGTTAGTACAAATTCATTCATTCATATTTATTGAGCACTTACCGTGTGCAGAGCACAGTACTAAGCGCTTGGGAAGTACAAGTTGGCAACATATAGAGACGGTCCCACCCCAACAGTGGACTCACAGTCTAGAAAGTCTC